>NC_072432.2:2752812-3057291 GCF_028878055.3 Symphalangus syndactylus | reverse complement strand
ACACACACACACACACGTCTTATCCAGCTGCAGATCTCATTTTTGAAGGTACATTGAAAGTACATAGATCATTCTATAATCATCAACTATGAAGATTGTGAGCAACTGGAACAAGTATTCTTGGAAAAGAAGTTTCCTGTGTATAAGAAAAAAAAGAGTCCAACTCTGGGAACTGACTTGGCTGAGTCATCATTATATGCCACTGGCAAGAAATCAAGAAGTAACTCAGGACTGATAAACTTTGTTAAAGGAAATGGAAACAGCCTATCTGTGAGGCTTAATTCTTGATAATCTGGCCAAGATATAGCATCTGGATAAGAGTTCACTGACTCAACTAAATTTTGTGAAGGTGAAGTACTTGTTAAAATGAAAGATCTATTTAGAGAGAAATAAGTAGACATAATGTCTGCACTATGGATAGGTGTATACCTGTTTTTTGCAAAAACAGTTTGTATCTTTGAAATGCTGGTTTGCCCTGGACAGAGCTAACTTAAATAGAGACCAGGCGCGGTGGTTCATGCCTGTAATCCCAGCACTTTGGGAGGCCGAGGAGGGTGGATCATGAGGTCAGGAGATCGAGACCATCCTGGCTAACACGGTGAAACCCCGTCTGTAGTAAAAATGCAAAAAATTAGCCGGGCATGGTGGCGGGCACCTGTAGTCCCACCTACTCTGGAGGCTGAGGCAGGAGAATGGTGTGAACCCGGGAGGCGGAGCTTGCAGTGAGCCGAGATCGCGCCACTGCACTCCAGCTGGGTGACAGAGCGAAACTCCGTCCCCAAAATATATATATATAGTTTTTTTATATATATATGTATATATACCCAAAGGATTATAAGTCATGCTGCTATAAAGACACATGCACACGTATGTTTATTGTGGCACTATTCACAATAGCAAAGACTTGGAACCAACCCAAACGTCCAACGATGATAGACTGGATTAAGAAAATGTGGCTGGATACATATGTAACAAACCTGCACATTGTGCATATGTACCCTAAAACCTAAAGTATAATAAAAAAAAGAAAAAAAAAAGAAAATGTGGCACATATACACCATGGAATACTATGCAGCCATAAAAAAGGATGAGTTCATGTCCTTTGTAGACACATGGATGAAGCTGGAAACCATAATTCTCAGCAAACTATCACAAGGACAAAAAAAACCAAACGCTGCATGTTCTCACTCATAGGTGTGAATTGAACAATGAGAACACATGGACCCAGGAAGGGGAACATCACACTCCGGGGCCTGTCATGGGGTGGGGTGAGGGGGAGGGACAGCATTTGGAGATATACCTAATGTAAATGATGAGTTACTGGGTGCAGCACACCAACATGGCACATGTATACATATGTAACAAACCTGCACGTTGTGCACATGTGTCCTAGAACTTAAAGTATATATATATATAAAGAGAAAACCATTAAAGAAAGGCTATAATACACAGGAACACACAGACATACATACACCTGTGTGTCTATATCTTCAGTTATCACACTTTTTCTATACAGACTCCACACAAGACAAACATGTTACATTTTATGAGAAACTATAAGTGGAAAGAGGAGAATTTGTGAAATCAATATAGAATGTTCCTTGTTTAGCATAATTCTAACTGTTTCTCATTAGAGGTCTGAGTATCAATCTGTATTATATGTGGCCATGCTGGCATTTGGGAAATTCCACAAGAAACTTTTTAAATATGAATTTGGAAAAGGGAAAAGGATTTTTAAAGTGTCTTTTTTTGTTCTGCATTCTATGTGGAACATCTATTTTGTGCTAACTGCTCGTGTTAGCTTGTGATTGCCTGTGACTATGTGGAAGATATACTTTACGTGACTATGTGAGCAATAGTCTTAAAGTTAAGAAGTCTAAAATTTGGTTGGTTTAGTTGCTAATTAGGTAAATTACCTTGTAATGGTTACTTAACCTCTCAAAGATTAATTATCTTCAGTGGTACATTGAAGGTTCCATTCATATTGATTTTAGTAGACTTATCCTACTAAAAAGTAAATTTAACAGAAATTATTCTAGACCTCATTATTTCAGGAGACCCCACCCCAGCTTTTATTCCTAACTTCAAGAAATGCAGAGAAATTTAAAAATTCGATGTTCTCCCAATTCAACAGAATATAACTGAACTAAATCGATTTATGTATAATTCATTATTTCAACCTTTAACGCTATATCCGAGCGGTTTGTTTTCACCATAAAGTTATAGCTGTTTAGGCCAATAATTAAAGAGGACCTTGATAGAGAATGACAAGAGAGGATGATCACCCTATTGTCTATCTTCCAGCTGTTTTCAATGCCCTGAAGTTTTATTCACACCCAAATATTAGAATCTTATCTGAGAGAGCGTACTCAAATGATGAATCATGCTAATTTCTCAAGAAAAGTGTTACAGAATAATAAATGCCTTTCTGGTCAAAGCACTGATGCTCTGGAAATAATCTTTATCCAAATGAGGTACAGGAATTGTTAGGACTATTAAAAGTTTGTATATGATATCTGCCAGGTTCGACTGAGCTTCACTTAAAATCTACCATATTAGGGCCAAGTGTAATGACTCAAATTAGTGAACTTAAAAATTATTTTAAAATGTTTCCTGGAGACATTTCAAATATTGCTCTCTGATTTATCACTGTTACTTTTGCTGAATTCAATTTGATGCCAAGATTTATTCAGATTAATCAAATGCCATAAACTCTGATACCTAATGTTCCTTAACACCTTAAGAACTTTTAAACAGATCAAATGTTGAAGATACGCTTTTAGTGAAACTGTACCTAAGCACATGAATTCTATTGAATATAGCTTTTTAGAAGACTAACAAAGAAAGAAGACTTAGGAAATTCGGAAACATTTTTTAAACCTTCTAGAGGGAATTAAACTACTGAAAAATAATTTCAATTGGTGAATCTAATGGCATTAATCAGAAGATAAGAAAAAAGTAACCATAAAACTTTATGGGGGTAATATTTGCTATGAGGATCAGGAAAAACAACTAATGGATATTAGGCTTAATATCTGGGTGATGAAATAAACTGTACAACCAATCCCATGGCATAAGCTTACCTCTGTAACAAACCTACACTTGTACCCCTGAACTTAAAAGTTAAAATTTAAATAAATAACGTTGTGCTATTAATTTCAACCAGAGCCTTTCCAAGGTGCAGGGAACTTTTGAGAATTTTATTTCTTGCAAAAGGAAACTTGATTCCTTGCTTAGGGCCTTCCTAGGAAAACCTCTATTCTTTGGAGAAGCATCATACTCCTACAAGATTTAAGGACCATCATATTTGTCAGACTTTTTTTCTGTTTTACTGTGAGCAGTTTACAGAACATAAAGAAAAATCAAATCCGAAGGTGCACTACACGTGTTTTATCAAAAGGAACATTTTTGTGTACTTTTAAGAAAATACGACAAATTGAGTTTTCTGACCTATTACCAAGTTAGACATCTTGAGTGAATTGAATCTGTTGTAATCCGGTTTGGTTTTCATCCCATGGCTCCGGAAAACTGACATTTATCTCCAATTTTTCAAATCTGCTTCTTTCCAGTACCTCATCTATACGACTATTATAGTACTTTTCATCTGCTTTTACCACTACACTATGGCTGCATTACTTTTAACACAGTGTCCCACATGTTACCCATTTCTACCTTATATAAAGAGTAGAAATTGAATTGTAATTGAGTATGCAGTTGCCTCATATTCAGGTCTTCAACTGAAATAACTCCAGCTATCTCAAAACTTCAACCCTCTCTGGAAGTATTGGACCAAATTATCCCAGATTATAGCACTCTCAGGCTAAAATTACTAATGCTTCTATAGTTTCAGAGACTGTATCAGGTTATTCAACACAACATTCCATGCACCATTCCAGCCTCATATAATCAGAGGACACTTAGACGACTTTAATAGCCTTCAAAAGACACCCTCCTCTTTTACTTATATATATATTTATTTATCTATTTATTTAATGGAGACAGGGTCTTACTCTGTCACCCAGACTGGAGCGCAGTGGCATAATCACGGTCCACCGCAGCCTGCACCTGCCGGGCTCCGATCCTTCCACCGCAGCCTCCTGAGTGGCTGGGACCACAGGCGCCGCCACCACGTCTGCCTGGTTTTTGTATTTTTGTGGAGATGGGGTTTCACATGTTGCCCAGGTTGATCTGAGACTCCTGGGCTCAAGAGATCCACCTGCCCCGGCCTCCCAAAGTGCTGGGATTACATGAACGAGCCATTGTGCCCAGCCGGTCCCGCCCGGTTTTTAACCTTCGTACTGTTTATATAATCATCCTTCACAAAATAGAACACTTCATTACTCGATGGTTCTCATTATTCTAATATGAAGAACTATATTAAGAAAATAAATTCCTGGCCGGGCGCGGTGGCTCACACTTGTAATCCCAGCACTTTGGGAGGCCGAGGCGGGCGGATCACAAGGTCAGGAGATCGAGACCACGGTGAAACCCCGTCTCTACTAAAAATACAGAAAATTAGCCGGCGTGGTGGCGGCGCCTGTAGTCCCAGCTACTCGGGAGGCTGAGGCAGGAGAATGGTGGGAACCCGGGAGGCAGAGCATGCAGTGAGCCGAGATCGCGCCACTGCACTCCAGCCTGGGCGACAGAGCCAGACTCCAGCTCAGACAAAAAAATAAATCAATAAATTTCCAATATTTCCTAGCATATCCAACTTAATTCTATACATCACATAAAAATAAAAGCCGTCTTACTGTGTTAGTTTCTTACTGCTGTTACAGTAAATTAACATAAACTCAGAGGCTTAAAACAACACATTTTTTTTCTTTATACTTCTGGGGGTCAGAAGTCCAAAATGGGTCTTAGTGTGCTAAAATCAAGGTATCATCAAGTGTATATTTTGTCTAGAGATTCCAGGAGAGAATTCACCAGGTTTGAGGGGTCACATGTATCCCTGAGCTCTTGGCCTCTGCACATCTTGGACACAGCACATCACTTCAGCCTCGGCTCCAGTTTCCCCAAGCTCTTCTGCTCACTCTGGTCTCTCCGCCTTCCTGTCTGAAGGTTCTTTGTGACTACAGTGGGCCCACCTAGATAATTCAGGATAATCGCTCCAGTTTAAGGTGAGGTGATTAGCAATCTTAATTCCACCTCTAACCATAATGCTTCCATGCTGCCTAACAACACATTCAAAAGGTCATCCTGCTAAGGGTCATTATTCTACCTACACACTAAGTGACTGAGAAAAAGTAAAGTTATCTATCATGCCTTACCTATGGCGAGGAAATAATAACTTATAATGATTTATCTACGAAAACCTGTTTTTAAAAGCTTTGGTCCTAGTCTATTGATTAAAGTTTTGGTATATTCCAGATAAATTTCATGTCCTTGATGCTAACACATTGTGCACAGTAGATGGCCTTTTTAAAATAGTACTGCATAAAGGAATATTTAAGGTTGTCTGGACAATAGAAAAGGAACTTTAGTTGCTATGCCACAAAAGGCCGGATTTCTGCACATTACACCTCCTACCAGTGCACACATGTGCCAAACTCCTTCCTGAAAGCCTGGTTTATGTTTCCTATGTGCTTAGCAATAGTTTTACTCTCACGACTGTTTATATTAAGTCCTATTTTTTAAAGCATATCCTCATTTGTTTGTTTTCCTGAGCCTCTGAACTGGATTTCATCTGGTATGTATTGCACAGGTTTGCACACTTGATTGTACGCTACCTTAAAGCATCCTCTTGTGTTCTGGACACGGTTATTTTTCTCCATGGTAAGGTGATAAGTTACTTCTCTGAGGACTTGCCACCTTAGAATGCAGTGGTGACATCACCTGCTCAGGCTCTGTCTGCAATGTGGAATTTAGTATTTTCCAACTTCTGGTCTAACTTGAACTTCATAATTAAGCAGAGCCGCCTTTTGAGGGAACAGTAGGGTGTCTGCCCCTAAACGTCTGTGTAAATGCAGAGACACATTTGGGAACATAACTGACTTTTATGTACAGAAGCCAGATGCATTTCATGCCCATGCATGCTTAGGGAAGCAAGTTCATCTCATCTATCACAATAAGCATCTGTGCCACTGAATTCCACTGCAGGATACTTTTCACACTTAGACAACAAAACATTTAAGGAAATAAAAGCTCTTTCCAATAAAAATGTGCATCAAATACTGTGTGTATGTTTAAAAAAAAACCTTCCTCTATAAGATAAGGCCACAGGAACTACTAAAAAAGCATTCTTGAAATACATTTTCTGATAGGAATCTAGGCCCTTGCCTTATATAAGATTTAAGGAAAGTGATGTGTGTGTCTTTATACTTGAAAGGCTGTTTTCAACAGCAAAGGGTATGCTTTGAGGTATCAATATAGTTTTGAGAATGCAAAAGTTTAAAAGAAATGGAATGCATATTCTCCAGGTATGAACATGCAATTGTCATTATTTTCCTACCATCTACTAGATTAGAAACAGAAGAAAAATTATGGAAATGTCTGTTTTCCCTCAATAGGAGTACCTATTTATTAAAGTTAATTAATTACTATTCTTTAAACATTTTCAAAATAGACTCATAAGTGACAACTTTCAGAGAAAACAAGGGTTTTTGGATGTAAATATTTACTTATAACATGGATAAAATAATTTTGTTAAATATTAACTCCATATTCATAATGTTCTCTATTGTTTTTGCATTTTGTTTAACAATAGAGAATCTAAGACATTTAGTGTTCATGAGTTTCATACAGTTTCCTGTCAATGTACTTTGTCTTTTTTTTATTGGACTACTAATCATTTATTTATGATTTGTTGGAACTACTCATATTTTAAATATGTCAAGTGAATTGCAAGCACTTGTTGCTGATTTGATATTTGCTTTTTACACATATTCATTGTATCCTCTGAAAAAGAAAAGTTTTATATTTTAACAAATTCCAATCCATAATTTTTTTTTTAAATTTTCTGTTATTGGTTAGGGCTATGTTTGGATATTTAATTTTAACCGTAATGTTGCAAGTGATATTTGTCTATGGTATTTTTTCTTTATATTTTGAAAAAGTGTATTTGACATCCACTATGGAATTAATATTTATTAATGACATATTATACCTTTGTGCAACTATAAAATACATATAGCCAATTATCTGAACACCATTTTATGAACTGTTTATCACTTATCCACTGATTTGAAACACTATCTTTATCATATATTGGATTTTAGGTTTATCGAGATTATGTAACATGAAATTATTTAATTATGAAATTATGTGAATTCAAGCATGACAGTCAGCTCTTCTTCCCCACCACTACCCTGTAAAAGGATGGATGGAATAATTGCTTCCCTATGGCTTAAGTGTATGAGAGGTATACAACATGGTCTTGATGAAGTGGGAACTACACAGAAACTGTTTTTGGTCCTGAAATGTACTCCAGCTTTACCAATTTGTTCTACACATATACCATTGAGGGTAGAAGCTGAATTTTGCTAATGATTATATTTACACTACTTAACATTGTGCCAGATACTGAGTAGATGCTTAGAAACATGTTTAATGACTTGTTTTATTGCTAGAGACCTAATTATCTGCTGTAGTGGTGCTATCTCATTCAGAATCATTTTGACCAGCCTTTCTCCATCATGAATAAAACACTTATTTACACACTTGTGTACATGCACATGTGCATAGAAACACACACACCCTTTGCAGAGACAAACTGCATCGAAAGCATGTACAAACATTATAGTATTTTTGTTGATTCTGACCTGATTCTGATTCTATTGTATACATTTTCATTCTGATCACAATAACAATAAAAATAGAAAACTATAAGTTGTGAAGCTGGAAGATGCAGAACATGAAAGATCGAATTACCAATTTTTTTTTCTATTTTCTTTAGTTGGCTGCTGATAAAATCAGAAAAGTAATGGACACAAAAATGAAAGTATGCAATGTGTGTGCGTGTGTGTGTGTGTGTATCACATGCACTCGTTTCCATGATGTACATATGGAATTTCATAACCAGCCAAACTAAGCTTCATAAGTGAATGAGAAATAAAATCCTTTACAGACAAGCAGATGCTGACAGATTTAGTCACCATCAGACCTGCCTTCCAAGAGCTCCTAAAGGAAGCACTAAACATGGAAAGGAAAAACCAGTACCAGCCACTGCAAAAACACACCAAAATATATAAACCAATGAAACTAGGAAGAAACTGCTTCAACTAATGTGCAGAATAACCAGCTAACATCATGATGACAGGACCAAATTCACACATAACAATATTAACGGTAAATATAAATGAGCTAAATGCCCCAATTAAAAGACATACACTGGCAAATTGGATAAAGAGTCAATACCCACAGGTGTGCTGTATTCAGGAGACACATCTCACTTGCAAGGACACACATAGGCTCAAAATAAAGGGATGGAGGAATATTTACCAAGCAAATGGAAAGAAAGAAAAAAAAAGCAGGAGTTGCAATCCTAGTCTCTAATAAAACAGACTTTAAACCAACAAGGATAAAAAAGGACAAAGAAGGGCATTACATAGTAGTAAAGGGATCAATGCAACAAGAAGAGCTGAGTATCCTAAATATATATATATGCCAAATACAGGAGCACCAGGATTCATAAAACGAGTTCCTAGAGACCTACAAGGAGACTTAGACTCCCACACAATAATAGTGGGAAACTTTAACAACCCACTATCAATATTAGACAGATCAACAAGAAAGGAAATTAACAAGGATATTCAGACTTGAACTCAGCTCTGGTCCAAGTGGACCTAATAGATACCTACAGAACCCTCCACCCCAAATCAACAGAATATACATTCTTCTCAGCACCACATAGCACTTATTCTGAAATCAACCACATAATTGGAAGTAAAACACTCCTCAGCAAATGCAAAAGAATGAAAATCATAACAAACAATCTCTCACACCACAGTGTAATCAAATTAGAACTCAGAATTAAGAAGCTCACTCAAAACTGCACAACTACATGGAAACTGAACAACCTGATTATGAATGACTACTGGGTAAATAGCAAAATTAAGGCAGAAATAAATAAGTTCTTTGAAACCAATGAGAACAAAGACACAACATATCAGAATTTCTGGGATACAGTTAAAACAGTGTTTAGAGGGAAATTTACAGCATTAAATGTCCACATTAGAAAGTGGGAAAGATCTAAAGTAGACACCCTAACATCACAATCAAAAGAAGCAATGGAAAACACATTAAAAACCTAGTATAAAACAAGAAATAACTAAGATCACAGCAGAACCGAATGGGAGAGAAACACAAAAAAACCTTCAAAAAAAAATCAATGAATCTAGGAGTGGGTTTTTTGAAAAGATTAACAAAATAGATAGACCGGTAGCCAGACTAACAAGGAAGAAAAGAGAGAAAGATCAAATAGACACATTAAAAAACGATAAAGGGTATATCACCACTGATCCCACAGAAATACAAACTATTATTAGAGAATACTGTAAACACCTCTACACAAATAAACTAGAAAATCTAGAAGAAATGGATAAAGTCCTGGACACATACACCCTCCCAAGACTAAAGCAGGAAGAAGTCAAATCCCTGAATAGACCAATAACAAGTTCTGAAATTGACTCAGTAATTACTAGCCTACCAACCAAAAAAAGCCCAGGACCAGATGTCTTCACAGCCGAGTTCTACCAGAGGTACAAAGAGGAGCTGGTACCATTCCTTCTGAAACTATTCTGAACAATAGAAAAAGAAAGACTCCTCCCTAAATCATTTTATGAGGCCAGCATCACTCTGATTCCAAAACCTGGCAGAGACCCAATAGAAAAAGAAAATTTCAGGCCAATATCACTGATGAACATCGATGCGAAAATCCTGAATAAAATACCGGCAAGAGAATCCAGCAGCACATCAAAAACTTATCCACCACGATCAAGTTGGCTTCATGCCTGGCATGCAAGGCTGGTTCAACATATGCAAATCAATAAACATAATCCATCACATAAACAGAACCAATGACAAAAACCACATGATTATCTCAATAGATGCAGAAAAGGCCTTCAATAAAATTCAACACCCCTCATACTAAAAACTCTCAATAAACTAGGTATTGATGGAACATATCTCACAAAAATAAGAGCTATTTATGACAAATGCATAGCTAATATCATGCTAAATGGCCAAAAGCTGGAAGCATTACCTTTGAAAACTGGCCCAAGAGTAGGATGCCCTCTCTCCCCACTCTTATCAAGATAGTATTGGAAGTTCTGGCCAGGGCAATCGAGTAAGAGAAAGAAATAAAAGCATGCAAATAGGAAGAGAGGAAATCAAATTGTCTCTGTCTGCAGATGACATGATTGTATATTTACAAAACGCCACCACCTCAGCCCAAAAATTCCTTAACCTGATAAGCAACTTTGGCAAAGTCTCAGGATATAAAATTAATGTGCAAAAATCACAATCATTCTTATATACCAATAACAGACAAGCAGAGAGCCAAATCATTAGTAAACTCCCATTCACAATTGCTAAAAAGAAAACAAAATACCTAGGAATACAACCTACAAGGGATGTGAAGGACCTCTTCAAAGAAAACTACAAACCAGAGCTCAAGGAAATGACAGGACACAAACATATAGAGAAACACTCCATCCTTATGGATAGGAAGACTCAATATCATGAAAATGGCCATATTGCCCAAAGTAATTTATAGATTCAATGCTATTCCCATCAAGCTACCATTGACTTTCTTCACAGAACTAGAAAAAAACTATGTTAAATTTCATATGGAAGCAAAAAAGAGCCTGTGGAGCCAAGGCTAACCTAAGCAAAAAGAACAAAGCTGGAGGCATGACGCTGCCTGACTTCAAACTATATTACAAAGCTAAAGTAACCAAAACAGCATGGTGCTAATACCAAAACAGATATATAGACCAATGAAACAGAATAGAGGCCTCAGAAATAACACCACACATCTACAACAATCTGATCTTCAACAAACCTGACAAAAGCAAGCAATGGGGAAAGGATTCCCTATGTAATAAATGGCGCTGGGAAAACTGGGTAGCCATATGCAGAAAAGAGAAACTAGACCCCTTCATTATACCTTATAAAAGAATTAACTCAAGGTGGATTAAAAACATAAATGTAAAACCTAAAACTATAAAAACCCTAGAAGAAAACCTAGGCAATATGATTCAGGACATAGGTGTGGGCAAAGACTTCATGACTAAATCACCAACAGCACTTGAAACAACAGCCAAAATTGACAGATGGAATCTAATCAAACTAAAGAGCTTCTGCTCAGTAAAATAAACTATCACAAGAGTGAACAGGCAACCTACAAAATATGAGAAAATTTTTGCAATCTATCCATCTGACAAAGGTCTAATATCCAGAATCTAGAAGGAACTTAAACAAATTTACAAGAAAAAAAAAACAAACAACCCCATCAAAAAGTGGGCAAAGGATATGAACAGACACTCCTCAAAAGAAGATATGTATGTGGCCAATAAACATATGAAAAAAGCTCATTATCACTGTTCATTAGAGAAATGCAAATCAAAACCACAATGACATACCATCTCACACCAGTTAGAATGGTGATCATTAAAAATTCTGGAAACAGATGCTGGAGAAGATGCAGAGAAATAGGAACACTTTTACACTGTTGGTGGGCTTGTAAAATAGTTCAACCATTGTGGAATACAATGTGGTGATTCCTCAAGGATATAAAACCAGAAATACCATTTGACCCAGCAATCCCATTACTGGGTATATACCAAAGGATTATACATCATTCTACTCTAAAGACACATGTACATATATGTTTATCATGGGACTATTTACAATAGCAAAGACTTGGAACCAACATAATGCCCATCAATGATAGACTGGATGAAGAAAATGTGGCACATATTCACCATGGAATACTACACAGCCATAAAAAAGGATGAGTTCACGTCCTTTGCGGGGATATGGATGAAGCTGGAAACCATCATCCTCAGCAAACTAACACAGGAACAGAAAACCAAACACTGCATGTTCTCACTCATAAGTGGGTGCTGAACAATGAGAACATGTTGACACAGGGAGAGGAACATCACACACTGGGGTCTGTAGGTGGGTGTGGGGAAAGGGGAGGGAGAGCATTAGGACAAATAGCTAATGCATGTGGAGCTTAAAACCTAGATGACAGGTTGATGGGTGCAGCAAATTACCATGGCACAAGTATACCTATGTAACAAACCTGCATGTTCAGCACATGTATCCCAGAACTTAAAGTAAAATTTTAAAAAATGAAAGTATGCAATATGTGTATGTGTGTGTATACATACATATAAAACAAGCACTCATTTTCATTATGTACATATATGCACATTATGAGTGTGAATATATGTTAAATAATATCCTATCAGTTTTGTATTTGTAACACATATATGTACATGCATATACAACAAATAGAGGTGTTTTGCATAATAATTTCATTTATATTCATTTCATCAGCTAAGAACTAAAAAGAATTTAAATCAAAATCAATTATTCATTTACAGGTGTTTTTAACCATCATCTCCCCCTTTATCTTCACTTTTATGCCTCCTTGTATTGCCATTTTGTGACTTTTTTGCCATAAATTATACATATTTGGAACAGTCACTTTAAGAAATTCAATCTTTGGATAAGATCTCTAAGATTGATTTAGTATGAATACGTGTGTGGGCACACACTTGACAAAGAAAGGTCAGTTATAAATATATGTGTACACTTATCAAAATAATTCACATAAAATCTCTGAATAAAATTATCTGTATGCTTTTTCTGTCAATAAAAGCAATATAGTATAATTCTTGGTAGTAAACCTGTTTGTTTTCATTCTGTTGCCTACCATGTGAGCTGCCATGTTGGTATAAAACATCGATCATTTGATATTTTACTACAGCAAATAATAGTGATCCCCACGAAATAATAAATAAATCAGTGAGTTTCACGGAAATAAGTTTTTGGATGGATCAGATAATTTGAAGTTGTTAGTTTATTCTCCAGCAAGGTGAAAGAAAAAAGCTGTTAGTTTGTTCTCTATCAGGTGATCGAAGATGAAAACTAAAGTTCTCAAGGCCAGTGCATAATAACGGTGCCGTATTCTGTGCATCAATCACCATTACCAAATACCTATATTGCCAAATATTTCATGTACCGCTTTAGTGGTGATTAATCAATGTGCCATGGCACTGAAACTGAAACGAGACTTTGTAGTACAAGTGATATTCAAAGGGTTTTGAAAATTTATCAGCTCTATAGATATAGATGAAAATTTATCATCATCTATCTAGAAATCCTGTTTTTATAAATGTTACCTAGCCAAATATTGGTTTTATTTACTTAATATTTAGAAAACATGAGTTTAGTAAAAATTGTTCAGATTTTCTTAATGTAGTGTGTGAAATTACTATGTAATTATACAAGAAATATGCTACACAGCTGAATACACAAATAGGTCAGCAGAGGGAGCAAAAGGTGCCTTTCCACTATAATCCACAGCAACATCACCCGCTCTTCTCTCTACATCATCGATGTATGTTATCTAAAGTCCTGTGCAAATGCCACCTCAACACGAGTCCTCTAGCCTTGCCTTCTTATCAGAAGCAGCTCGAAAGCCCCGATAATTCTAGAACCACTGAAAAATACACACTTGTTGCAAGGATTGAAAAGCCTCATATTGCAAATTCAGAATTCACAGTACTGAAAAAATTCATAATTTTTTTAAAGCTACAATACTGTGAACTATACAAAATGAATTATGTTGGGATCCGATGACTCTCTTCATTCCAGCCTATCTTATATTTTCTCATTCATTTCTCCACATAGTCACAACAACAGACTCACTATTACATTTCATTAATGGCTATTTTATAATAAATGATCTCAATAGCATTTCTGAAACCTCTGCTGTTCTGGTTTTACAGAACTCTTGAATTTTTGAATGAGTTAGTTTTTGATTGAAAAAGACCTGACTCTTATGCTTAGAAAAGCCATCATTTCTTTCTGTAAGCTTTCCGTCTTCTATAAGCTTTACATGTTCCATAAGCAAACATTCGCTGGTTTTGTGATCAAACTAGAGAGGCAAATTCAGTTAATAATAACAACGTCATTTATCATCCTCAAATCTAGTGTTATGGATAATACGATCTCCACAAGGAGACGGTTGCACGAGCGACAAGAGAAAGACAATCAACAGTCTTTTACTCATACCAAGATATGTCCACACACACTTGTTTCAACAGTCAAAGTAACGCCATATGTCCCCAGTGATGTGGGTGGGCAAAAGGAACAGTTGGCCTGCTAATGAGGGCCATATGTACACGCAGCCTATCGTACCATCCTTCTTACTTATGGTTGCTGAAAACTCAGTGGAAGAGCTTGCTCTGAGGAATGGCATGGCTGGAGGAGGAGAGGCTTCCTTAAGAGCAGGAAAGGACCATTTGTTGTACAACTACTGTATCTCTGAAACTGGGAGCTAAAGATACGCATGTACGTTACTCATTCTTATTAAGAGTTACTTACGCATCCGTAGAGTTCTTTACTCCAGTTTCACCTTCTTTCACTAAATTCTTTTGCATTTATGTGCAAAGGGATTTTGGGCCCTTTTCAAAAATTACTTTTCCTAATCAATCTTGTTAATTTGATGTTCATTTACATCGGCTTCTCTTTATTTTTAGCTTGATTTCCAGAAAAATTATACTTTCTTTGACATTGTTAAATGTTACAATATTAAAAGAAATGAAAAAGACTTAAAAACTTAGAATATTTGAATGAGGGTTTCTGGAAGGCAGAGAGAACAATAAGGCAAAAGTACTTACTGCACTACTGTTCCAAAGTAAAAGAAAAACAAAGATTTTAAAAATGATTATAGCAGCTTTGTATCTCAACCAGGGTTTCCTTTGAAATTTCTACAACTGCAAACACTATTCAGCAATTTGCACTGATTATAAAATTTATTGTTTTAAGGTCAATTGTGATACTATGATCAGATAATATAATTTACTTTACTCTTAATGGCTTCATTTTGACAACGGAGGGAGCTTTCAGGAAGGACAACGCTTCCTGCACATCAACCAGTAAAGCAGGTCACATCCATTTTCAATATAATTTTAAGAAAAATGAAGGACAAACTACTTGTGAGGCAGCAAGAATTCATTTGCATTAAATTAATTTGAACAGGGCATTTCAAGTTCTCTCTGGCAACAATGGAATAAAGGGGAAAATGAATCTATCTTATGCAATGATCCTCTTCTAGGTTACAGAAAGATTTGAAAGGCTGACATGACCATTGCTAAATTTCTTCTAGAAGTCTATGATTAGTGTCATAGATATAACTCATGAGATAAAATATTCACAAAGAATGTCTGTGAACTGCATCAATTGTGATGGAACTACTGTCTAACATCCCTTTGAAAAGTTATATTCTGCAAAGGTTAAAAAAACACCAACCTTTCGATGCTTTCTTATATGGATGAGCTTTTGTCAACAAGAACTAAGCTTCACAATTAAGCACTATGGAAGATAATGTTCTAGGTTAATTTAAACCTAACTAATCCAGGACTTGGCCTTGATAAATAATGGGTTTAATTAATATTTTTGACCCTAGCAGTGCAAATACTTTTACTTATATTTTACTAAAGCTAGTTTTGACAAATCTAAGGGTATTTAATTTATCAGTATCTGTTGTCAGATGAAAACTTCCCCATCAATACCTTCTAATGGTTCAAAAATAAACTGTTACCCCCACAGATACATTGTTTTTCCATGCGTAAGCAAGTACATTAATTTCAGGGTCTCAAGGCATAAAAGTGATATTACCACTTGTGATAGGCTGCATAATAGTCCCAAAAGATGTTCTTCACCTAATCTCCCGGCCCTGGGAATGTGCTGCCTTACACAGCCAAAGGACTTGTAGATACGATTCATTTAAGGATCTGGAGACAAGGTGATTATGCCAGATCATCCACGTGAGTCCAAAGTAATCACAGGAGTCCTTAGATGAAGTGGAGAGAAGGACTCAAAGTTAAAGGAGGAGACAGCGCGGAGACAGAAACAGAAATAAAAGCAACGCACCTTGAAAATGGAGGAATGGGGAAAAGACAATGAAGACAGGTGCCACCAGAAGCAGAAAATGCAAGAGAATGGATTCTCCCCTCAGCACCTCGAGAAGGAACCCACACTGCAGACACATTGACTTAGCCTAATTAAAGTGATTTTGGACTTCTGACCTTTGAAACTGCAAGACAATAAATATGTGTTAAGTTATGTAAATGTGTCGTAATTTGTTATAGCAGCAGTAATACAACTAATACACCACTACAATAAGCAAAGGAAATAAAGTGCAATAGTGACAAACTTAAGGGTTTCCAGGAAAGAGAAACGAAGTGGTAAACTCAATCACAGGATTATATTAGTAACTGTAGTATATGTTACTTGCTTACCCTTTCAATCACATTATTGCTGTAATTATCATTATCATCCAATCAATATGATTACACCAGTATGTATAACTTAGACATGAAAATTTTTTTCTATTTCACTCTTCCCATAATTCCATGCAGCTACCCCTAAGCAACTATGTATCTGATGAAGCTAATATTTTCAGGGAAAATCTTCCATGTTAAGCAGAAAATTTACATCTAAAATTAAATTCTTTTAAGGCAGTCTGGGGACAATACCTAGAAAATTCAAACATTACTTCTCAAGAATACCACTAGCAGTGAGTTTGTGACGCTATCTTCCACCAACTGAATCAAAATTAATTTTAAATATTTTCAAAGCAATATTTTAAAAAATCGTGTACACATTTTTTCCTCTTGGTAAAAATAAACCACTTCTCAACCATCCATTATATTTATGTTAGTTACATGAAGTCCATACATGAATTATCATACCACAAATAGAAAACTATTTAAATAGAAAAATCTCACTTGGTGCTGACAGAATGACAGCATAAAACTGTTAAGCATGAGGAGAAAGTTGTTTGCAGTGTAAATATTTCCCTTTTCCTATCAAAGTGTGTCCTGTGATCTAGCGCTCTTCTCTCCACATGCTTAAGTACAGCAAAAGTTATAAAAACACTCATTCTAGTTTTCTATACTTTAATGGTTGTAGAACATCAGAAGAGAATTGGGAGATGGGAATGTTTTGTGCTTGACATTGCATTTGAGGGGAAAATAAAAACTTGGACATAATATGTGGGATGTCTTCACAGTAATACATGGGAGGGCAAGCAAAAAATGCTATCAAATTTCTACCATGCGCTGAGCCCCTTATATAAACAAATATCCAGCCTTTCTAATGTACTAACAACCACTCTTCATAGCAGGTATTCTATTCCCAGCTTGTAGGTAAGAAACAAAGCTTCAGAAAGGGATCTTCACCAATGTCACACAGTCAATAAAAGGCAGAACTAGGGCAAATATCAATAATAAAAATAGCAATCTAATCCTAATTGGACCTGGCACTGTTCTAAGAAGAAAATCATTAACAAAGGATTTTGAGTTACCACACTCTTAGTCTCCCCGTTTTACAAAAGAAGCAACTGGGGTAAAGTGAAGCTATGCCGTTTCTTTTCAAGCTCATATACCTAACAAGATACCACTTTAATCATGGGTCTCTGATAGATCGTGTACCTCATTTCTAGCGTTTGCTGAGATTTTTCTTATTAACCCTAAGCAAGTATTTGATCCCTGGTAAGTATGCTGTAATTTTTTCACCGCTCATTCTTATCACGGTTCTTCAAGAAAAGTACAGTTCAACACATTTGTCCTATTTGGTTACAAATTTTGAAATTCAAAATATGTATCACACTAAGCTGTTAGCTCCATTTGGAATTTTAAAAAACTAAATTTTTCACTCAGTTAAAAAAAATTGCATTGTTTACTCCCATATCTACAATATAGCTTATAAGTGTATATTTGTATTGAAAACATAATTTTCTACAACTTTTATAATATTTAAATATTATTTAAGGTTTTAATAATATTTAAATATTTAAATAATACATTTAAAAACATAGTTCAACAAGTCCGAATAATCCATCACTTACTTATGACAGAATATTTGTTCAGTATCTTCTGTTTGTTCACTCTTGTGTAATATATCCTATTTTAAGAATCAAAAACTTCTCTTAATGTCAACACTACAGCCTCTTCACAATTCCTACTTATTCCTAATTACCCTTCAGGAGCAAATAAAATGAATTTATCCCAAATTTCTTTGCTTTGAAACAACTTCAGTGAAAATGGTGGTTGTCAACCATATCTACCCTTCATATATCCCATTGTTTTCTGCATTAAATTTCATCTAATACTCCTTATGCCATCAGTGTCACTACAAAGGGGGACAGGGGATGAATCTCATCATGAACAAAGGTATATACACTAGATCTTAGGATGTTCAATCATTTCCTTACTCTATTATGTCCCATCTGAACTACTCATATTAAAATGAGCAACTATATGAACATGGTACTTTTAAGAAAGGATGTTCAAAAATTAATTCATATCTTGTACAAATTGGTATCCAAGAAATCATGACCTAATAGGCATCACATATGTGAATGAAAAAATTCACTTTCAGCAATGAATGTTGATGACACTCCTTTAGCAAGAGTTGTACCGAGCTACCCACAACTCCTCAGCACTCACTATTCTCATACATGCGGTCGGACAATGTCCAAGGGTGCAGTGATTCTGTCCAGAGGCTTTTCTGGGCCGTTAGAGCTGTCTCAGCCTGTGTACAGGGTTATACAGACACTCTAGGGCATTCATGACTCTGATCACTGGAGCAGCCCTGTACTAACTGCAAATTTATGGAGGAAACTTTCAAGTCCTCTTGCCCCCCAGTTGGGGTAACTCTGTTACCTATTTCATGTGGTCTCAGTTCTCCAACAAAAATGATCTCGGCCTGCTCATCTTACTTCCATTTCACTACATGGCATAACTAGAAGTTGACTAGGTATTCTGCTTTAATGTATATGCAAAGCCCTCTTGTTCAGGAATGTTTGTAGAATAATATTTCTAAATTAGGAATACAATTGGTCTTGTTCTTTCCTGAGGGATAAAATGTCATCTCTCTTCTTCTCTCCCTCTCTCCTTTCTTCCTAACTCAGCTAACCCTCTATCTGAAACAATTACAAAGGAAGAAATCTAGGGCATTGTTTAGCATTCTCAGGAGGATTGGAAATGTTGGAATGACAGCGAGTATCACACATACACTGCTTGAAGTATTTTGTAGGATCCAAGGGAAGAGAAAATTTTGACATTCCAGAAAATTTAAGTCATCCTTTTAATATCAGGACCAGAAAGAAACAGGTCACACGGGCAAGAGCCATAAAACTAATTATCTTGACTCTTTCCAGAATACCTGAGCTATAAATGTACAGGGAATCCTGTAATCAGATGCAAAGTTGTGTATAATATACTTAGTTCCCAAATGTAACTAGGAATTTTATGTATATAATGTGAAAAATCGTTCCAAAGTATTTGAGACTCCAAAAACTTTCCTAGCTAGCATTCAATATTCTTGCTTAACTTCTCCTTATACCCCTAACTGTATTGAGCATGCATAGACACACAAAAGCTAGGATCAACTATTACCGCTTAAGAAAGAAAAGGAGGAAAAAGGCTGTATTATAGGGATTTAGTTTTCTTCCTCAACTCTTGAAGAAGCCTATTTGTATCAGCCCGTGTCAGACAACAAAGTACTTATCAATAAAGTTTTATGAATGTGGTCACATATGAAATATAAGAGCATTCAGTTTCTACCTCTCCTTTTCTCATAAATCCTACATCAGATAGACATTAGCTATATCTGCCAATGTTTCCACGGAATCTTAAAGACTATTCACTGCAAAGCTGGCAGTGTAGCCTGAAAGCAAGTTATGTCTGCGTTGCAACTTCACACTAAGTGGTTTAAAAATACAACTAAATGTGGCCTGTCTTTATCTTGATTATAAGACATAAATTATCCCAAGAATATTCTTAGTAAAAATTGGGTCTCCCGGTCAAGCCACTTCTATTAAGAAGGACACAGGTCAGTTTTTAGGAGTTTAGGTGTTATTTGGAAGTTAGGAGCATCTAAATATGGAATATAACTCCATTAAATTATAGTATATTTTATATCAAAGAGAAACGACAAAAATAAGAAATGTTTTAAGTATTTTTTCGTATAGCGTGTTCATATATAATTACTTCAGTAGTCTCAATGTAGTCATGCAATTGTTTGGGTAAAGAACTAAACTTGAAGTTAAATAGCATAGGTCTGAATTCTTATGGTTTATAACATTCATATATTTTATATGTTCCAGAATAATATGTAATTTCTAAGTTTATAACATAATAATTACAGAAATCTAGGTAAAGTAATACTTCTGTGACACAGTCTCTTCATCTACAAAATGGAATATTGCTTTTCTCCTTAAATTTATATTAAAAATTGGAGAAGTAATATATGTGAAAGAACCTTACATTAAATATGCAAGTTTTATTTGTTGAATTCAAACAGTCATTAAAGAACAAAATAAAACATTACATTTGGATTAACAAAGTAGATACATATATCTCAATCTGAGAAACCTTTAAGCTCTCTTGACCATAAAATGACATTGGATCCTATAAGAGAGTTTGGTAAATATTTGAAAGATATTTCAATTTCACACCTAAATGTTGATTCTGACATTTATTTCCTAAACTTATCATTTGTATACTTACCTGCTATTAAATCCACAGGGGTCATGTCACTAACTGTATGCCCACCGATTTTATTGAGAGGTATTCAGCAAGGCCCACAAAGTAAGTATTGAATTTTTTTAAAAAACAGACCCAAAACACCTAAAAGCAAAACACTTAGTAAATTCTTATAATCATGAAGATCACAAATTAGTGCTATTAGTAAGAAAGAAACTTCTAAACCAAATAAAGTCCTAATACCTCCAACGAATTTTGTCTCTCTGATACACACACACACGATTAAAAAAAAAAATGAAGGAAATGTAAAAAAATAAATAAATGAAGGAAGTTCTGTGGGAAATGTCCATAATTTCATGCCCAGAATTTCCCTATCAATCTCTTTCCCCAAAGTTCTTCCGAGAAAATAAAGTTGCCTTTCTCTCAACGTTAACTCATCACTTTTCTCATAGCATTTTCAAAAGAAATATTTCCTGTCAGCCGGCCACTTAAACTTTGTGCTGTTAAAGAAATCCAAAAAGGTATCAATTTTGCAACAAAGGATAAAGAGGAGACGAAGTGAACCAACATGGCTTTTAAGCTAAATTGCCGTCACCTGTCACAGGTTGTCTAGCGAGCCTCAAGTTCCCTCTAATAAGCTTATGGAGGGTGCGGAGCAAAGGCACCTCAAGGTGCTCTGCGGGTTTTCCCCTGGTAAATTAGGCTGAAAGGAAAAGAGTCCCACCCCCCACCCCCAAACTTGGAGACCAGGGCTGCCCTGCCGAATGCTGTGCCCAGACCTCCTACTTCCACGCCCTTCCAGTCCTTTCCTCGGCTTGGAAAATTGGGCATGAGGCAAGCAAAAGGAAGGACAGAAGGCCAAAACGGGCATCCGGGAAGCCAAATTTCTGTCTCAAAAGCTCGTCTAGAAACGCGTACATAGCGCGTGCCTTGCGGACATCTCCTAAAACCCCGTTCACTGAAGCTAATTCCTCCCGAACGCCCCCACGCCGGCTGAGGATCGCAACCGCCCATCCGCCCCTCCAGCCTGTGCAGCCGCCCCCAAAACCTCCCGTGAATCGGGAAATGTCAAGGCAGCGGCGCTTGGGGAGCCGAGCAGCCTCGCCAGTTCCAAGTCTCTGGTTCGAGACCCCTCGCTTCGCCTCTTTGGGGAACTCACCTGGAGTCAGGTTTAGATGGCAGCCTCCACCCAGGGGACCGGGAAGCGGCCCCGGGAAGCGCCGCCGCGTCCTGTGAATAACGAGCGCAGCGCAGCGGAGCAGCTCCCCCTGGACTGGCCGCTCCCCGATTCCTCCCGCTCTGTCCGGGAACCGTCCCTCCGTTCTTTCCTCTCCCTCCCCTGCCTGCAGCCGCCGCGCTCCCTCCTCCTGCTGGCGGCTCAGGGCTGTGCTTCCGCCTCCCTCCTGCGGGCGCACGAGCTGCCCGCGCTGCTAATGAGCAGGCTCCAGGCTCCGCCCGGCCAGGGGTGCGCACACGCCCCACGCCGGAGACGAGCTCCCGGGAGCGGAGCTATGGATACGCCTGGTGCGGCCGCTGGAGAAATGAACTGGAGGAGGCATCCAGCATCTCACACTTTCTGGCCACTCAGCTTAACTAAGCCATAACCCCAGACTTCTTCCTAAATCTCCAGTAATTTACAGGTGCTGAAAAGTCAATGAGGGGTTTGAGCACAATCTGTGTTAACAGTATTGCCAGTATAGAGATGCTAATCTGGCTAGATTCTAGGGATGAAATGTTCAAGGGACGGTATATGATTCTTTCTGGTGGTTATTTTGACATATTTTGGCTATACTTACAGATCTGTAAAATAAACCAGCAATCTTCTAATCATGACAACACAGATTCCTAATTGAAGGCAGCTGATACTTATTAAATACCAGGCTCTGTTTAATAGGCTCTTCTTTCCCAGCTGATCTTTACTACAATTCTGTGAGCACTACTAGCACCCCTATTCTATATTTTAAGAATTTGGGTTTAACTTTTAAAACAAGACGGTCTTAAAACAAGACTAAGGATCATGTCCAACCTTGCAGAGATTCTAAGTTTCTGAGCCTAAATAATAACTGATATCTGTAGCTCCCACAACCCATACCCTGTGTATAATGTGTTGCAGCATCTTGGATGGTACTGTGTAACTGAACCAACAAAGATAATAGGACCATCAGCAAATACACACCACGAGACTAATGAATACCTAGAATCTTAGTGAGACTTGTAAATAGTCAAGCACCCTAAGTAACAATAGTTCAAGTGCATGCTAAACATGGTGATTACTTATCAAAGAACAGCAACCAGTATGAGTGAAGACAGGCAAATAATGTTCAAAATGTTCAGAATCAATGTCCAGCCACTTATGAGTTGAATTCCCCACTCTAAAAAGGAGGCCAGATGTGATGTATTCTAAGAAGTCTACAATGGGCGTGGTCTTTTCGCAACCAAAAAGGGCTTTTTAAACACTTATATCCCATTAAGAATATGCAATAGCTAATTAATATTAAATCTGAAAATCAGTGATAATTTATTTCAACTAACCTTACATGAAAAAATCATTACTCATTCAAGCTTTTAGAATTAGATTAAATAGCATTGAGTATCAAATTTACTTCAACCCATAGAAATAATAGACAGTTAATTAATAAAGTAAGTAATTTAATTAACTTTACTTTTGTGTCATGATGTATTTTTCCTTAGGAAAAGGATAAGACATTTTTTCCATGGTATAAAACACTAGAATATGACTTTTATATTTTTCTTCATGAAGATTAAAGAATTAATAAAATAAGTACAGACATATTGTCAACAAATCTATCCAGATCATTCATTCTCCACTCAAGAAATTATGCTAGGCAAGCTTTATTTCTCCATATGTACAAGGCAATTCAGAGGTCAAAAATTTGAAAACACTTCAATGAACATCAACCATTAATTAACTAAGAGTAGATTTTATTTATAAACAACTTTAAAAGACTATAAAAAAGGTATAACAAACTTCTACTTTATCAGTACTGCTACTCCTGTTGAACACAAAGATATATAATTATAGTTTTCTCCCTATTTAAAATATTTATTGATTCTGGCATAATAATGTCATACTCATCCCTCAATAATCAGTGTACATGGAACCAGAAATCTTTTCTTTCACCTAGTCAATTGAAGTATTTCTGTGTTTTGCATGTTAACACTCTATTTATTCTGTGTTTCTAGTGCTTATCCTCAAAATTTTTATAGTTCCGTTCACATATGAATTCTACCAAGCAGCACTATATATAAATAATGCAACGTATAAAATGTGTTAAATAAATGGATGTAAGATTTATGCTAAATTTTTCACATATTAAGTACTTCAAAACCCTTATTATTTTTCCTTAAGCTTTTATGTGCATATATTTTATCTCTCCAATTAAAGAATAAACTTCTAAATAAGAAGAGTTTTGTCTATAAATTTTACGCATTTTAATACATTATTAATCTAAAACCTTGGACTAGAGTTTGGAATTCTTTTATGTATTCATTTATTGATTCAAAAAATAGGTGTCCATGCCATTTTTTCTAAACCTTGTGCAAGATGTAGGGTATACAATGATGTCCAGACTTTAGAGTCCTTGACCTCATGGCGTTTAAAGTGCAGTAATGTACAGTAATTTTAAAATCTATTTATTATTATTTAAAACAATAAATGAATACATTCTTGTCGAAAATAACTGAAAAGTCTGTCTGAATTCCCTGGCCAAGGCCAAAACATGAAAGCAAAAGAGCTGCCTGAAAACAGTGCAAGCCACTCTCCAGAGGGTTTCTCTGTTGAAACAGCACATCGCATTATGGAAATAATGAGAAAAATTAGTAACTGTGCAAACGACAACACATATGCATCTTTGTGGTTTCTGACCTTTTAGCATCGTCGAAGCAAGACCACAAACCTTTCAACACCAGGCGTGGTATTAATCTTGCACAGAATATAATGTTTTCACATATTTTATTCTGATTTCCTACAAAGTAATTTCAATTTCTAGCTAAAGCTAATGGATTTTTCTAGTGAAAACATTGTGTACAGAATGACTTTCCAGTGAGATCCGCGTACCATGCGCCATTTTCATGTTCGTGCTCATTTCTCTGAAGTCTGTTTGCCTTTAATTCACCATAATAAAATTCCTTGTGTACTTTTATTGGCAACCATTGCATAGTGACACTTGCATCCAAATGTAATTCCATTTGAGCTTGGCAGTGTTTGCTTTTTTATCAGAAGAGGAAAGTTAGAGGGAACAAGGGGCAAAGATGTGTGTAAGAATATCTGAGGGACCATCACAGCATCATCACAAATTCAAGATTTTTTTGAAACATTAGACAAGGGACTCACAGCCATGCCCTGGGATGGCTGAAACACTTCACAACCTGCTCATGTTTATGACCAAAATCATCACCTAAAATGAATTCAATGTGTCAATATCATAATATTGTTTGTGTATAAGTAATCATGAAGCAGTTAGGGAAGGGAGTATAATCTAGTAAGAAATTGGAACAAAAAGTGTTAGACAAAATTCAAGAAGATTTAAAAGAAGAAAATTAACCTGTCTGATCTGAACAGAATTGGAAAAGCACATCAATCATAGCTCTATACATTGACCATAGACTTAAAGCATAACATAAAAATAAAGAAGGCAGATAACTCAGGAAAACATTTCTATTAAATCTACTCCGTAAAGTTTTCCCATACTTTTATTTTACTAACAGGAGCATACATTTAAATCTGACAAAATCATATATATTTTGTTGATTCAATTTGTAGCAGATAGAGGAGCATGTCCCAGTGCTATGACAGTGAGTTGTCACTATAACATACCACTGCTTTACATCTTACCCACAGGCTAAAATGTTTACCCCTAGAGTCGTGACTTTGTATATGACAGGAGATTGCTACTAAAAGTAAATATATTTGGCTGAAGGGTAGATACAACTTTAGGCCATTATATCATTCACTAAAATTTAGCTGGCATTTACATATTTACCTGCTTAGTTCATATGACAAATATGTTTGAGAGACTGCCATATACAAAAAAAAAAGATGGAACCATCTTACAAATTTAGAGATTACTTAAAGAAATGGAACTGAAGGGTTAACTGTGATGGCAAGAATGAAGAGAGCAAAACCAGAGGGTACTTCAAGGAGAACAGGCATGAGAGAGGCATTATAATTTGGAGGGTGCTATGATTTGAACCTATGTGCCCATCCAAAGTTTGTATGTTGAAACTAAAATCCCAGGACAATGACATCAAGAGATGGGGCTTTTGGTTAAGTGATTAAGTGAAGAAGGATCCACCCTCATGAATGAGATAAACGTCCTCGTAAAAGATGCTTTAGAGGAATGCCGGGCTCCTCAGTCTCTTCTGCCATGTCGTCACATTGTCCGTTTTTGCCCACTTTTGTCACGTGAAGACGAAGCAAGAAGGTGCCACCTCGGGACCAACTGCCAAATCTCCGCTGCCTTGATTTCGGACTTCTCAGCCCCAGAACTGTGAGAAATACATTTCTGTTTTTTATGAATTACTCAATCTGTGGCATTTTGTTATAGCAGCATACAGACAAAAACAGGGTAAACAGCCTGGTGAGAGTGGATATTTTAGAAACTTGAGATGATTCAATGTCGCTGATTCTCCATTTTCTCATATGTAAAATGAAGGAAATAATGCTGATTACTTCATAGTTCATTGTACAAATTAAATTAACTATGTAAATAAAGCAAGCAATATAGTTCCTTTTATCTGGTATACATTGTTTAAGTGTTGTTGTCATTACATGAGGAAAACAAGAACTTCCCCAAACAGAAGGATGTGGGAACCAAAACTAAGATATAAGAAAGGACCAAAGTTCACTGTGACAATCTGGTCAAGCGCTGGTTAGGGAAGATAGCATAATGTTACGCATAGATATTATTATAGGATAATTTTCCTCCACCCCGAACTCCTCTAGCACTTTCCCTACGTCTTTCATTGCACTTCTTCATTTGTCTCTTTAATTACGGTTATTTATATAAATCTTTTAGCTTCCTACAAAAATAAGCTTGTAGTGGGACAGATTCTTGAGGATCTATGTCAAAGCAATTTTTCTATTTCCTACAGCAAGTAACCCAGTAGTAATCACACAGAATTTGTTAAAAGAATAAACATAGGAAGATTAATTTCCATTTTTTTCTTTGCTAATTTTTAATCAGAATTATACCATTGTTAGGGAGGGAGAAATTATAAATTGAGGACATGAGTATTAACATTTAAATCTGTTATTCTGCTTTATTTTAGAGCTTGCCATGTTTTGTGATTAAAAAAAGAAACAGGACATTCTATATAGCTGTTGCAAAACGTGTGGTCTGTTGGTGAACTAGCAGCACCAGCATTACCAAGATTTCCTTAGTTTGCAGGGCTACTGAGTCAGAATTCGCATTTTGACAAAACTCCAGGTGATTCATGCTCTGCATTTAAGTTGGAGAAGCACTGTTCTATAGTTCTCCTTATGTCCTAAATGCATTGTCAGTGAAAGAAAATACTATACGTATGATAATAATAACGGTAATATTAACAAAAATGTAACTATTAGTAATTTTCTATGCTCTCCCAGATACTAAGTCCTTTATTTAATACTTGTGATATTTCTGCGAAGTTGCAATTGATATCACCTACTAAACTGATACTCAGAAATCTGAGGTAATTCTCCAAGGTCACAAAGCTAGTGAATCACAAACCAGATTTTTAAACTCTTGCTGCTTCATTCCAAAGACTAAACCGTTTCTAACTCACGGTTAATACATTTGCTTCTGCCTTCCATTTCCTAAATATGGTTTCCTTTCTATTTCATTAGCTTTACTTATACATGACTGATTTTTAACCCTCTCTAACATTTGCAGAATATGGTGTACTATGGTTAATAAGGACAATACCAAGTAATACCATGTTGAGAAAGCGTGCAGAAGTAGCATCAAAAAACAGACTTTTTCCAAAATGTTTACTAAAAACTTTCAATAAAAACAAGATTTTCTACTTAGAATTTCTACCTTGCATAACTCAAATGGAGCATGACTATTAAAATGACAAATAGATTCCGTAGTTGCCTAAGAGCTAAGAATAAGAATTGCTATATAAAAAAGCATAAATATGCCACATGTATAAGAATCATGGGAGTGCTATTTGGTATTTAGTATTTAGTTCCATTCTGCAGCATGATCAAAAAGAAGCATCTGTATAGTTCACTGTGCATTATAGCACAATAAATCACCTCATTAGGCTCAGATATATGTAAAGATTTACAGTCTGGGAAAGTCCACTAGATATTCTTAATCACTTCTTAGACTGTACTGTCCCCCATATTTCTCTTTTTCTATAGAAAGGTTGCACATGGAAAGGCTTTATTTGAAATCCAGCAATGAATGGAATGTCTGTGAAGCAAGAAATAGATGGAAATTGACATTTTAAAAGAAAGTTTGGCTTCTGAAGAGATACAGCTGTGACCTTGGTCTTTTTGTTGGAGAGAAGTATTCCCTAGCCTTACTGTACTATTTTTCCCAAAGCACCCTCTCTATTGTTCTCCCTTCATCTCTGGCTCGTATCATATGGCCCCTCCCTCATTCTATCTGGTGAGTTCTGAGAAAAATGCTTAAATTCTGCAGAGAAGATTGAGAACAATGCTAAATATTCCTCAGAGAAGCAAAATATTATGTTAACAGTTTATATTTTCACATGAAATTGTCTATCTCTTCTCTCTGTCTCATGTGTGTATGTGTGTATGTGTATATATATATATATATAATATACAGTAGATATGTATATATAGAGTATAATATTCAGTATATATGTATATATAGTATAATATACCGTATATATGTATATATATACAGTGTGTGTGTGTGTATATATATATACATATATATATGTATATATATACTACCATTTACCTCCCAGGCTATACGTCCTGACATCTTAAAAGTAGAAAGCCCTCACAGGCCGCGGTTGCTCATGACTGTAATCCCAGCACTTTGAGAGGCCGAGGCGTGCAGATCACCTGAGGTCGGGAGTTCAAGACCAGCCTGACCAACATGGTGAAACCCCATCTCTACTAAAAATACAAAAAATTAGCTGGGCGTTGTGTTGCGCACCTGTAATCCCAGCTACTCAGGAGGTGGAGGCAGGAGAATCACATGAACCCGGGAGTCGGAGGTTGTGTGAGCCGAGACCATGACATTGCACTGCAGCCTGGGCAATGAGAGCAAAACTCCATCAGAAAAAGAAAGGTGGATAGGCCTTAAAAGACTTTTGAAAATGAGATTTGTCGAATATTTATTAGAGATGAAGAAAATAAGTGCGGACCCACACGTAACTTGTCTGAGGTCACAGAAGTAGGGACCCACACGTAACTTGTCTGAGGTCACAGAGGTAGTCATGCTGCAGCAGCCTTATTGGTTTTCCTCTATGACATGCATTATTATTGTTTTTGATCATTTCACGAGGTTTCTAGTCGATAGTGGGACAAAATTTCTAATTTGGGAACCTAATTTTCTCTGCAAATCTTCTTTACATCTCTAGCTTATTAATACACCTCAGAAGTGTTACAGGAATTAATTCGCAGGATTTTGAAGAATATTTTGAGGTATGCTGGGAAAAATCATGTCAAGTATCAATGATTAGAAACTAAACAATCAATATTAGATATTGTAAAATTATATTTAATCTTCCATATGGCATAAATAAGTTATTTTAATGTACAGTCGTTGTACTTTGTAAACTTGCATATAAAATATTTGAAAAAATAACTTTCAATATGTAAAATGTAAATATACAAAGGAAAGCATCGGAAAAAATAGATAAAAATAATCAGGCTAAGAAAACACTACAGTGTCACCCTCAGAAGACTATAGAAGGATTCTCACCCTCGAGAAACAGAGGAACTTGAACATGGAAATGACCCTCTGCTGGCCATACTGATTATGGTACATAATTTTAAAAGGCTTTTAGAGAGAAGGGAAATGTTTTATTATGCATTCAGCACAGTGTTATGGTGATGTTTCTTAACTATCAGCTATTTTTAAAATTCCTATAATCTTTCTATAGATGACAAAGTTACATAAATATGAAGGATAAGAAGGGCCCCTGCAAAACTGATAATACAATTCTCTTTTCAATGATAACGTATATCTAAGCGCGCATCTCCTAATCATATTGATGTGCATTAAGTGTTCTTTTACCTACACCTGTCAAAGTGGCTAAAGTAATCCTTCATGAGGAGATAATTTTTTTCTTTAGGTGATTTTTTCCGCATAATACCCTAACATTTCCAATTCCATCATTCTCGAAAAAGTTTACATGATATACATATACAATTAATAAAATTTTGGCGGCATAAATAATTTAAATGGACTTTACTTCAAAGATAATATTTACTTTTAAAGTTGTAAACCTTTGAATCATCAATTAATTAGAATTATCTTTTTCTTTATAAATAAAGTTTTTTGTCCCTACATATTTATGATTTGGAAATTTTCACCTGGAAAATTTCATTTTCAGTTGGATGTCTTGTCTTTAGTATAAAATTCAGTATTTCAATTTCAATATAATTTTTTGATTGATTTTAATGCAGACAACAGAAAGGAATATCTTCAAATATAAACTACACAGAATCATTCTGTGAAACTTCTTTCTGATCTGTGCATTCAGCTAACAGAGTTAAACCGTACATTTGATTGAGCAGTTCTGAACACTCTTTCTGTAGAAAATGCAACTGGACATTTGGAGCGCTAAGAGGGTAGTAGTGGAAAAAGGAATATATTCAAATATAAAGTACACAGAAGCATTCTGTGAAATTTCTTTCTGTTCTCTGCAACTTCTTTCTGTTCTCTGCATTCAACTAACAGAGTTGAGCCTTACTTTTGAAGGAGCAGTTCTGAAACACACTTTGTGTAGAAACTGAAATTGGACATTCGGAGAGCTAAGAGGATAATAGTCGAAAAAGGAATATCTTCAGCTAAATACTACACAGAAGCATTCTGTGAAACTTATTTCTGATATGTGAATTCAACTAACAGAGTAAAACCATACTTTTGATTGAGCCGTTATGAACACTCTTTCTGAAGAAAATGCAAGTGGACATTCGGAGCACTAAGAAGGTAATACTGGAAAAAGGAATATATTCAAATATAAACTACACAGAAGAATTCTGTGAAACTTCTTTCTGTTCTGTGCATTCAACTAACAGAGTTGAACCTTACTTTTGATTGAGCCGTCCTGAAACACTCATTCTGTAGAAACTGCAATTGGACATTCTGAGCGCTAAGTGGCCTATATTGGGAAAAAGAATATCTCCAAATAAAAACTACTCAGAAGAATTCTGTGAAACTTATTCCTGATCTGTGCATTCAGCTAACAGAGTTAAACCACACTTTTGATTGAGCAGTTATTAAACACTGTTTCTGTAGGAAATGCAAGTGGACATTAGGAGCGCTAAGATTGTAATAGTGGAAAAAGGAATATCCCCAAATAAAAACTACACAGAAGCATTCTCTGAAACTCCTTTCTGTTCTCTGCATTAAACTAACAGAGTAGAGCCTTACTTTTGAAGGTGCTGTTCTGAAACACTCTTTGTGTAGAAACTGCCAGTGGATATGCGGAACGCTAAGAGGGTAATAGTCGAAAAAGGAATATCTTCAACTAAATACTAAACAGAAGCATTCTGTGAAACTTCTTTCTGTTCTGTGCATTCAACTAAAAGAGTTGAACCTTACTTTTGATTGAGCCGTTCTGAAACACTCTTTCTGTAGAAAATGCAAGTGGTGATTCGGAGCGCTAAGAGGGTAATAGTGGAAAAAGGAGTATCTTCAAATATAAACTACACAGAAGCATTCTGTAAAACTTCTTTCTGTTCCTTGCATTCAACTAACAATATTGAACCTTACTTTTGATTGACCAGTTCTGAAACTCTCTTTCTGTAGATACTGCAATTGGAAATTCTGAGCGCTAAGAGTCCTATATTGGAAAAAGGAATATGTTCAAATAAAAACTACACAGAAGAATTCTGTGAAACTTCTTTCTGATTTGTGCATTCAACTAACAGAGTTAAACCATACTTTTGATTGAGCAGTTCTGAACACTCTTTCTGTAGAAAATGCAAGTGGACATTCGGAGCTCTAAGAGGGTAATAGTGGAAAAAGTAATATCGTCAAATAAGAACTACAGACAGGCATTCTGTGAAACTACTTTCTGTTCTGTGCATTCAACTAACAGAGTTGAACCTTACTTTTGATTGAGCCGTCCTGAAACACTCATTCTGTAGAAACTGCAATTGGACATTCTGAGCGCTAAGTGGCCTATATTGGGAAAAAGAATATCTCCAAATAAAAACTACTCAGAAGAATTCTGTGAAACTTATTTCTGATCTGTGCATTCAGCTAACAGAGTTAAACCACACTTTTGATTGAGCAGTTATTAAACACTGTTTCTGTAGGAAATGCAAGTGGACATTAGGAGCGCTAAGATTGTAATAGTGGAAAAAGGAATATCCCCAAATAAAAACTACACAGAAGCATTCTCTGAAACTCCTTTCTGTTCTCTGCATTAAACTAACAGAGTTGAGCCTTACTTTTGAAGGTGCTGTTCTGAAACACTCTTTGTGTAGAAACTGCCAGTGGATATGCGGAACGCTAAGAGGGTAATAGTCGAAAAAGGAATATCTTCAACTAAATACTAAACAGAAGCATTCTGTGAAACTTCTTTCTGTTCTGTGCATTCAACTAAAAGAGTTGAACCTTACTTTTGATTGAGCCGTTCTGAAACACTCTTTCTGTAGAAAAGGCAAGTGGTGATTCGGAGCGCTAAGAGGGTAATAGTGGAAAAAGGAGTATCTTCAAATATAAACTACACAGAAGCATTCTGTAAAACTTCTTTCTGTTCCTTGCATTCAACTAACAATATTGAACCTTACTTTTGATTGACCAGTTCTGAAATTCTCTTTCTGTAGATACTGCAATTGGAAATTCTGAGCGCTAAGAGTCCTATATTGGAAAAAGGAATATGTTCAAATAAAAACTACACAGAAGAATTCTGTGAAACTTCTTTCTGATCTGTGCATTCAACTAACAGAGTTAAACCATACTTTTGATTGAGCAGTTCTGAACACTCTTTCTGTAGAAAATGCAAGTGGACATTCGGAGCTCTAAGAGGGTAATAGTGGAAAAAGTAATATCGTCAAATAAGAACTACAGACAGGCATTCTGTGAAACTACTTTCTGTTCTGTGCATTCAAATAACAGAGTTGAACCTTACTTATGATAGAGCCATTCTGAAACACTCTTTCTGTAGAAAATTCAATTGGACAATCTGAGCGATAAGAGGCCTATATTGGGAAAAATAATATCTTCAAATAAAAACTACACAGAAGCATTCTGTGAAACTTTTTCTGATCTGTGCATTCAGCTAACAGAGTTAAATCATACATTTGATTGATCAGTTCTGAACACTCTTTCTGTAGAAAATGCAACTGGACATTTGGAGCACTAAGAGGGTAGTAGTGCAAAAAGGAATATATTCCAATATAAACTACACAGAAGCATTCTGTGAAACTTCTTTCTGTTCTGTGCATTCAACTAACATAGTTGAACCTTACTTTTGATTGAGCCTTTCTGAAACACTCTTTCTGTAGAAACTGCAATTGGACATTCTGAGCGCTAAGAGGCCTATATTGGTAAAAAGAATATCTTCATATAAACACTACACAGCAGCATTCTGTGAAACTTCTTTCTGATCTGTGCATTCAGCTAACAGAGTTAAACCATACTTTTGATTGAGCAGTTCTGAAACACTCTTTCTGTAGAAAATGCAACTGGACATTCAGAGCGCTAAGTGGGTAATAGTGGAAAATGGAATATCTTCAAATATAAACTACACAGAAGAATTCTGTGAAACTTATTTCTGATCTGTGCATTCACCTAACAGAGTTAAACCATACTTTTGATAGAGCAGTTCTGAACACACTTTCTGTAGAAAATGCAAGTGGACATTCTGAGCTCTAAGAGGGTAACAGTGGAAAAAGGAATATTTTCAAATATAAACTACACAGAAGCAATCTGTGAAACTACATTCTGTTCTGTGCATTCAACTAACAGAGTTGAACCTTAATTTTGATTGAGCAGTTCTGAAACACTCTTTCTGTAGAAACTGTAATTGGATTTCTGAACGCTAAGAGGCCTATATTGAGAAAAATAATATCTTCAAATAAAAACTACAGAGATGCATTCTCTGAAACTTCTTTCTGTTCTGTGCATTCAGCTAACTGAATTAAACGATACATTTGATTTAGCAGTTCTGAAACACTCTTTCTGTAGAAAATGCAAGTGGACATTCGGTGTGCTAAGTTGGTAATTGTGGAAAAAGGAATATCTTCAAATAAAAACTACACAGATGCATTCTGTGAAACTTCTTTCTTATCTGTGCATTCAGCTAACAGAGTTAAACGATACTTTTGATTTAGCAGTTCTGAAACACTCTTTCTGTAGAAAATGCAAGTGGTCATTCGGTGCGCTAAGATGGTAATTGTGGAAAAAGGAATATCTTCAAATAAAAACTACAAAGAGGCATTCTCTGAAACTTGTTTCTGTTCTCTGCTTTCAACTAACAGGGTTGAGCCTTATTTTTGAAGGAGCAGTCCTGAAACACTCTTTCTGTAGAAACTGCAAGTGGACATTCGGAGTGCTAAGAGGGTAATAGTGGAAAAAGGAATATCTTCAAATATATACTACACAGAAGCATTCTGTGAAACTACTCTCTGTTCTGTGCATTCAACTAAATGAGTTGAACCCTACTTTTGATTGAGCCATTCTGAAACACTCTTTCTGTAGAAACTGCAATTGGATATTCGGAGCGCTAAGAGGCCTATATTGGAAAAAGGACTATCTTCAAATAAAAACTACACAGAAGCATTCCGTGAAACTTCGTACTGATCTGTGCATTCAGCTAACAGAATTAAACCATACTTTTGATTGAGCAGTTCGGAAACACTCATTCTGTAGAAAATGCAAGTGGACATTCGGAGCGCTTAGAAGGTAATAGTGGAAAAAGGAACATCTTCAAATATAAACTACACAGAAGCATTCTATGAAACTTCTTTCTGTTCCGTTCACTCAACTAACAGAGTTGAACCTTACATTTGATTAAGCAGTTCAGAAACACTCTTTTTGTAGATACTGCAATTGGACATTCTGAGCGCTAAGACTCCTATATTGGAGAAAGGAATATCTTCAAATAAAAAGTACACAGAAGCATTCTGTGAAAATTCTTTCTGATCTGTGCATTCAAATAACAGGGTAAAACCATACTTTTGATTGAGCCGTTCAGAACACTCTTTCTGTAGAAAATGCAAGTGGACATTCGGAGCACTAAGAGGGTAATACTGGAAAAAGGAATATATTCAAATATAAACTACACAGAAGCATTCTGTGAAACTTCTTGCTGTTCTGTGCATTCAAGTAACAGAGTTGAACCTTACTTTTGATTGAGCCTTTCTGAAACTCTCTTTCTGTAGAAAATGCAAGTGGACATTCGGAGCGCTAAGATGGTAATAGTGGAAAAAGGAATACATTCAAATATAAACTACACAGAAGCATTCTGTGAAACTTCTTTCTGTTCTGTGCATTCAACTAACAGAGTTGAACCTTACTTTTGATTGAGCCTTCTGAAACACTCATTTTGTAGAAACGGCAATTGGACATTCTGAGCGCTAAGTGGCCTATATTGGGAAAAAGAATATCTCCAAATAAAAACTACTCAGAAGCATTCTGTGAAACTTATTTCTGATCTGTGCATTCAGCTAACAGAGTTAAACCATACTTTTGATTGAGAAGTTATGAGACACTCTTTCTGTAGAAAACGCAAGTGGACATTCGGAGCGCTAAAATTGTATTAGTGGAAAAAGGAATATCCCCAAATTAAAACTACACAGAAGCATTCTCTGAAACTTCTTTCTGTTCTCTGCATTCAACTAACAGATTTGAGCCTTACTTTGAAGGAGCTGTTCTGAAACACTCTTTGTGTAGAAACTGCCAGTGGACATTCGGAACGCTAAGAGGGTAATAGTCGAAAAAGGAATATCTATAACTAAATACTACACAGAAGCATTCTGTGAAACTTATTTCTGTTCTGTGCATTCAACTAAACGAGTTCAACCTTACTTTTGATTGAGCCGTTCTGAAACACTCTTTCTGTAGAAAATGCAAGTGGTGATTCGGAGCGCTAAGAGGGTAATAGTGGAAAAAGGAATATCTTCAAATATAAACTACACAGAAGCATTCTCTGAAACTTCTTTCTGTTCCGTGCATTCAACTAACAGTATTGAACCTTACTTTTGATTGAGCAGTTCTGAAACTTTCTTTCTGTAGATACTGCAATTGGACATTCTGAGCGCTAAGAGACCTATATTGGAAAAAGGAATATCTTCAAATAAAAACTACACAGAAGAATTCTGTGAAACTTCTTTCTGATCTGTGCATTCAACTAACAGAGTTAAACCATACTTTTGATGGAGCAGTTCTGAACACTCTTTCTGTAGAAAATGCAAGTGGACATTCCGAGCTCTAAGAGGGTAATAGTGGAAAAAGTAATATCGTCAAATATGAACTACAGAGAAGCATTCTGTGAAACTACTTTCTGTTCTGTGCATTGAAATAGCAGAGTTGAACCTTACTATTGAAAGAGCCATTCTGAAACACTCTTTCTATAGAAACTGCAATTGGACAATCTGAGCACTAAGAAGCCTATATTGGGAAAAAGTATATCTTCAAATAAAAACTACACAGAAGCATTCTGTGCAACTTCTTTCTAATCTGTGCATTCAGCTAAGAGAGTTAAATCATACATTTGATTGAGCAGTTCTGAACACTCTTTCTGTAGAAAATGCAACTGGACATTTGGAGCGCTAAGAGGGTAGTAGTGGAAAAAGTAATATATTCAAATATAAACTACACAGAAGCATTCTGTGAAACTACTTTCTGTTCTGTGCATTCAACTAACAGGGTTGAACCTTACTTTTCATTGAGCCTTTCTGAAACACTCTTTCTGTAGAAACTGCAATTGGACATTCTGAGCGCTAAGAGGCCTATATTGGTAAAAAGAATATCTTCATATAAACATTACACCACAGCATTCTGTGAAACTTCTTTCTGTTCTGTGCATTCAGCCAACAGAGTTAAACCATTCTTTTGACTGAGCACTTCTGAAACACTCTTTCTGTAGAAAATGCAACTGGAGATTCAGAGCGCTAAGTGGGTAATAGTGGAAAATGGAATATCTTCAAATATAAACTACACTGAAGAATTCTGTGAAACTTCTTTCTGATCTGTGCATTCACCTAACAGGGTTAAACCACACTTATGATTGAGCAGTTCTGAACACTCCTTCTGTAGAAAATGCAACTGGACTTTTGGAGCGCTAAGAGGTTACTGGTGGAAAAAGGAATACCTTCAAATAAATACTACACAGAAGCATTCTGTGAAACTTCTTTCCGTTCTGTGAATTCAACTAAAAGAGTTGAACCCTACTTTTCATTGAGGCGTTCTGAAACACTTTTTCTGTAGAAACTAAAATTGGATATTCGGAGCGCTAAGAGGCCTATATTTGGGAAAGGACTATCTTCAAATAAAAACTACAGAGAAACATTCTGTGAAACTTCGTACTGATCTGTGCATTCAGCTAACAGAGTTAAACCATACTTTTGATTGAGCAGTTCGGAAACACTATTTCTGTAGAAAATGCAAGTGGACATTCGGAGAGCTTAGAAGGTAATAGTGGAAAAAGGAATATCTTCAAATATAAACTACACAGAATCATTCTCTGAAACTTCTTTCTGTTCTGTTCATTCAACTAAAAGAGTTGAACCTTACTTTTGATTGAGCCTTTCTGAAACACTCTCTCTGTAGAAACTGCAATTGGACATTCTGTGCGCTAAGAGGCCTATATTGCTAAAAAGAATAACTTCATATAAACACTACACAGCAGCATTCTGTGAAACTTCTTTCTGATCTGTGCATTCAGCTAACAGAGTTAAACCATACTTTTGATTGAGCAGTTCTGAAACACTCTTTCTGTAGAAAATGCAACTGGACATTCAGAGCGCTAAGTGGGTAATAGTGGAAAATGGAATATCTTCAAATATAAACTACACAGAAAAATTCTGTGAAACTTATTTCTGATCTGTGCATTCAACTAAAGAGTTAAAACATACTTTTGATAGAGCAGTTCTGAACACACTTTCTGTAGAAAATGCAAGTGGACATTCTGAGCTCTAAGAGGGTAACAGTGGAAAAAGGAATATCTTCAAATACAAACTACACAGAAGCAATCTGTGAAACTAAATTCTGTTCTGTGCATTCAACTAAGAGATTTTTACCTTAGTTTTGATTGAGACGTTCTGAAACACTCTTTCTGTAGAAAATGCAAGTGGAGATTTGGAGCGCTAAGAGGGTAATAGTGGAAAAAGGAATGTCTTCAAATATAAACTACACTGAATCATTCTGTGAAACTTCTTTCTGATCTGTGCATTCAGCTAACAGAGTTAAACCATACTTTTGATTGAGCAGATCTGAACACTCTTTCTGTAGAAAATGCAACTGGACATTTGGAGCGCTAAGAGTGTAGTAGTGGAAAAAGGAATATATTCAAATATAAACTACACAGAAGCATTCTGTGAAACTTATTTCTGATCTGAGCATTCAGCTAACAGAGTTAAACCATACTTTTGATTGAGCAGTTTTGAAACACTCTGTCTGTAGAAAATGCAACTGGACATTCGTAGCGCTAAGTGGGTAATAGTGGAAAAAAGAATATGTTCAAATATAAACTACACAGAAGCATTGTATGAAACTTCTTTCTGTTCTGTGCATTCAAATAACAGAGTTGAACCTTACTTTTCATTGAGCCGTTCTGAAACACTTTTTCTGTATAAACTGCAATTGGACATTCTGAGTGCTAAGAGGCCTATATTGGGAAAAATAATATCTTCAAATAAAAACTACACAGAAGCATTGTGTGAAACTTATTTCTGATATGTGCATTCAGCTAACAGATTTAAACCATACTTTTGATTGCGCAGTTCCGAACACTCTTTCTGTAGAAAATGCAAGTGGACATTCGGAGCGCTAAGAGGGTAATAGTGGAAAAAGGAATATATTCAAATATAAACTACACAGTAGCATTCTGTGAAACTTCTTTCTGTTCTGTGCATTCAGCTAACAGAGTTGAACCTTACTTTTGATTGAGCCGTTCTGAAACACTCTTTCTGTAGAAAGTGCAATTGGACATTCTAAGCGCTAAGAGGCCTACATTGGGAAAAAGAATATCTTCAAATAAAAACTACACAGATGCATTCTGTGCAACTTATTTCTGATCTGTAAATTCAGTTAACAGAGCTAAACCATATTTTTCATTGAGCAGTTATGAAACACTCTTTTTGTAGAAAATGCAAGTGGACATTCGGAGCGCTAAGATTGTAATAGAGGAAAAAGGAATATCTCCAATTAAAAACTACACAGAAGCATTCTCTGAAACCCCTTTCTGTTCTCCGCATTCAACTAACAGAGTTGAGCCTTACTTTTGAAGGAGCAGTTCTGAAACACTCTTTGTGTAGAAACTGCCAGTGGATATTCGGAGCCCTAAGTGGGTAATAGTCCAAAAAGGAGTATCTTCAACTAAATACTACACAGAAGCATTGTATGAAACTTCTTTCTGTTCTGTGCATTCAACTAACAGAGTTGAACCTTACTTTTGATTGAGTCGTTCTGAAACACTCTTTCTGTAGAAACTGCAATTGGACATTCTGAGCGCTAAGAGGCCTATATTGGGAAAAATAATATCATCAAATAAAAACTACACAGAAGCATTGTGTGAAACTTATTTCTGATATGTGCATTCAGCAAACAGAGTTAAACCATACTTTTGATTGCGCAGTTCCGAACAATCTTTCTGTAGAAAATGCAAGTGGACATTCAGAGCGCTAAGAGGGTAATATTGGAAAAAGGAATATATTCACATATAAACTACACAGTAGCATTCTGTGAAACTTCTTTCTGTTCTGTGCATTCAACTAACAGAGTTGAACCTTACTTTTGATTGAGACTTTCTGAAACACTCTTTCTGTAGAAACTGCAATTGGACATTCTGAGCGCTAAGACGCCTATATTGGAGAAAGGAATATCTTCAAATAAGAAGTACACAGAAGCATTCTGTGAAAATTCTTTCTGATCTGTGCATTCAGCTAACAGAGTTAAACCATACTTTGGATTGAGCAGTTCTGAACACTCTTTGTGTAGAAAATGCAAGTGGACATTCGGAGCGCTAAGAGGGTAATACTGAAAAAGGGAATATATTCAAATATAAACTACACAGGGGCATTCTGTGAAACTCCTTTCTGTTCTCTGCATTCAACTAACAGAGTTGAGCCCTACTTTTGAAGGAGCAGTTCTGAAACACTCTTTGTTTAGAAACTGAAATTGGACATTCGGAGAGCTAAGAGGATAATAGTCGAAAAAGGAATATCTTCAACAAAATACTACACGGAAGGATTCTGTGAAACTTATTTCTGATATGTGCATTCAAATAACAGAGTAAAACCATACTTTTGATTGAGCCGTTCAGAACACTCTTTCTGTAGAAAATGCAACTGGACATTCAGAGCGCTATGTGGGTAATAGTGGAAAATGGAATATCTTCAAATATAAACTACACAGAAAAATTCTGTGAAACTTATTTCTGATCTGTGCATTGACCTAAAGAGTTAAAAGATACTTTTGATAGCGCAGTTCTGAACACACTTTCTGTAGAAAATGCAAGTGGACATTCTGAGCTCTAAAAAGGGTAACAGTGGAAAAAGGAATATCTTCAAATACAAACTACACAGAAGCAATCTGTGAAACGACATTCTGTTCTGTGCATTCAACTAACAGAGTTGAACCTTACTTTTGATTGAGCCGTTCTGAAACACTCTTTCTGTAGAAACTGCAATTGGACATTCTGAGTGCTAAGCGGCCTATATTAGGAAAAATAATATCTTCAAATAAAAACTACACAGAAGCATTGTGTGAAACTTATTTCTGATATGTGCATTCAGCTAACAGAGTTAAACCATACTTTTGATTGCGCAGTTCCGAACACTCTTTCTGTAGAAAATGCAAGTGGACATTCGGAGCGCTAAGAGGGTAATAGTGGAAAAAGGAATATATTCAAATATAAACTACACAGTAGCATTCTGTGAAACTTCTTTCTGTTCTGTGCATTCAGCTAACAGAGTTGAACCTTACTTTTGATTGAGCCGTTCTGAAACACTCTTTCTATAGAAACTGCAATTGGACATTCTAAGCGCTAAGAGGCCTACATTGGGAAAAAGAATATCTTCAAATAAAAACTACACAGATGCATTCTGTGAAACTTATTTCTGATCTGTAAATTCAGTTAACAGAGCTAAACCATATTTTTGATTGAGCAGTTATGAAACACTCTTTTTGTAGAAAATGCAAGTGGACATTCGGAGCGCTAAGATTGTAATAGAGGAAAAAGGAATATCTCCAATTAAAAACTACACAGAAGCATTCTCTGAAACCCATTTCTGTTCTCCGCATTCAACTAACAGAGTTGAGCCTTACTTTTGAAGGAGCAGTTCTGAAACACTCTTTGTGTAGAAACTGCCAGTGGATATTCGGAGCGCTAAGTGGGTAATAGTCCAAAAAGGAGTATCTTCAACTAAATACTACACAGAAGCATTCTGTGAAACTTCTGTCTGTTCTGTGCATTCAACTAACAGAGTTGAACCTTACATTTGATTGAGCCGTTCTGAAACACTCTTTCTGTAGAAACTGCAATTGGACATTCTGAGCCCTAAGAGGCCTATATTGGGAAAAATAATATCTTCAAATAAAAACTACACAGAAGCATTGTTTGAAACTTATTTCTGATATGTGCATTCAGCTAACAGAGTTAAACCATACTTTTGATTGCGCAGTTCAGAACACTCTTTCTGTAGAAAATGCAAGTGGACATTCGGAGCGCTAAGAGGGTAATAGTGGAAAAAGGAGTATATTCAAATATAAACTACACAGAAGCATTTAGTGAAAATTCTTTCTGTTTTGTGCATTCAACTACCAGGGTTGAACCTTACTTTTGATTGAGCCGTTCTGAAACACTCTTTCTGTAGAAACTGCAATTGGACATTCTGAGCGATAAGAGGCCTATATTGGGAAAAGAATATCTACAAATTAAAACTACACAGAAGCATTCTGTGAAACTTCTTTCTGTTCTGTTCATTCAACTAATAGAGTTGAACCTTAGTTTTGATTGAGCCGTTCTGAAACACTCTTTCTGTAGAAAATGCAAGTGGGATTCAGAGCGCTAAGAGGATAATAGTGGAAAAAGGAATGTCTTCAAATATAAACTACACAGAATCATTCTGTGAAACTTATTTCTGATCTGTGCATTCAGCTAACAGAGTTAAACCATACTTTTGATTGAGCAGATCTGAACACTCTTTCTGTAGAAAATGCAACTGGACATTTGGAGTGCTAAGAGGGTAGTCGTGGAAAAAGGAATATATTCAAATATAAAATACACAGAAGCATTCCGTGAAACTTCTTTCTGATCTGAGCATTCAGCTAACAGAGTTAAACCATACTTTTGATTGAGCAGTTTTGAAACACTCTGTCTGTAGAAAATGCAACTGGAAATTCGTAGCGCTAAGTGGGTAATAGTGGAAAAAAGAATATGTTCAAATATAAACTACACAGAAGCATTGTATGAAACTTCTTTCTGTTCTGTGCATTCAACTAACAGAGTTGAACCTTACTTTTGATTGAGCCGTTCTGAAACACTCTTTCTGTAGAAACTGCAATTGGACATTCTGAGCGCTAAGAGGCCTATATTGGGAAAAATAATATCTTCAAATAAAAACTACACAGAAGCATTGTGTGAAACTTATTTCTGATATGTGCATTCAGCTAACAGCGTTAATCCATACTTTTGATTGCGCAGTTCCGAACACTCTTTCTGTAGAAAATGCAAGTGGACATTCGGAGCGCTAAGAGGGTAATAGTGGAAAAAGGAATATATTGAAATATAAACTACACAGTAACATTCTGTGAAACTTCTTTCTGTGCTGTGCATTCAACTAACAGATTTGAACCTTACTTTTGATTGAGCCGTTCTGAAACCCTCTTTCTGTAGAAACTGCAATTGGACATTCTAAGCGCTAAGAGGCCTATATTGGGAAAAAGAATGTCTACAAATAAAAACTACACAGATTCATTCTGTGAAACTTATTTCTGATCTGTAAATTCAGTTAACAGAGCTAAATCATATTTTTGATTGAGCAGTTAAGAAACACACTTTTTGTAGAAAATGCAAGTGGACATTCATAGCGCTAAGATTGTAATATAGGAAAAAGTAATATCTCCAATTAAAAACTACACAGAAGCATTCTCTGAAACCACTTTCTGTTCTACGCATTCAACTAACAGAGTTCAGCCTTACTTTTGAAAGAGCAGTTCTGAAACACTCTTTGTGTAGAAACTGCCAGTGGATATTCGGAGCGCTAAGTGGGTAATAGTCCAAAAAGTAGTATCTTCAACTAAATACTACACAGAAGCATTCTGTGAAACTTCTGTCTGTTCTGTGCATTCAGCTAAGAGAGCTGAAACTTACATTTGATTGAGCCATTCTGAAACACTCTTTCTGTAGAAACTGCAATAGGACATTCTGAGCGCTAAGGGCATATATTGGGAAAAATAATATCTTCAAATAAAAACTACGCAGAAGCATTGTTTGAAACTTATTTCTGATATGTGCATTCAGCTAACAGAGTTAAACCATACTTTTGATTGCGCAGTTCAGAACACTCTTTCTGTAGAAAATGCACGTGGACTTTCGGAGCGCTAAGAGGGTAATAGTGGAAAAAGGAATATATTCAAATATAAACTACACAGAAGCATTCTGTGAAACTTCTTTCTGTTCTGGGCATTCAACTACCAGTGTTGAACCTTAGTTTTGATTGAGCCGTTCTGAAACACTCTTTCTGTAGAAAATGCAAGTGGGATTCAGAGCGCTAAGAGGGTAATAGTGGAAAAAGGAATGTCTTCAAATATAAACTACACAGAATCATACTGTGAAACATATTTCTGATCTGTGCATTCTGCTAACAGAGTTGAACCATACTTTTGATTGAGCAGATCTGAACATTCTTTCTGTGGAAAATGCAACTAGACATTTGGAGCGCTAAGAGGGTAGTCGTGGAAAAAGGAATATATTCAAATATAAACTACACAGAAGCATTCTGTGAAACTTCTTTCTGATCTGAGCATTCAGCTAACAGAGTTAAACCATACTTTTGATTGAGCAGTTTTGAAACACTCTGTCTGTAGAAAATGCAACTGGACATTCGTAGCGCTAAGTGGGTAATAGTGGAAACAAGAATATGTTCAAATATAAACTACACAGAAGCATTGTATGAAACTTCTTTCTGTTCTGTGCATTCAACTAACAGAGTTGAACCTTACTTTTGATTGAGCCGTTCTGAAACACTCTTTCTGTAGGAACTGCAATTGGACATTCTGAGCGCTAAGAGGCCTATATTGGGAAAAATAATATCTTCAAATAAAAACTACACAGAAGCATTGTGTGAAACTTCTTTCTGTTCTGTTCATTCAACTAAAAGAGTTGAACCTTAGTTTTGATTGAGCCGTTCTGAAACACTCTTTCTGTAGAAAATGCAAGTGGGATTCTGAGCGCTAAGAGGGTAATAGTGGAAAAAGGAATGTCTTCAAATATAAACTACACAGAATCATTCTGTGAAACTTCTTTCTGATCTGTGCATTCAGCTAACAGAGTTAAACCATACGTTTGATTGAGCAGATCTGAACAGTCTTTCTGTGGAAAATGCAACTGGACATTTGGAGCCCTAAGAGTGTAGTCGTGGAAAAAGTAATATATTCAAATATAAACTACACAGAAGCATTCTGTGAAACTTCTTTCTGATCTGAGCATTCAGCTAACAGAGTTAAACCATACTTTTGATTAAGCAGTTTTGAAACACTCTGTCTGTAGGAAATGCAACTGGACATTCGTAGCGCTAAGTGGGTAATAGTGGAAAAAAGAATATGTTCAAATATAAACTACACAGAAGCATTGTATGAAACTTCTTTCTGTTCTGTGCATTCAACTAACAGAGTTGAAACTTACTTTTGATTGAGCCATTCTGAAACACTCTTTCTGTAGAAACTGCAATTGCACATTCTGACCGCTAAGAGGCCTATATGGAGAAAAACAATATCTTCAAATAAAAACTACACAGAAGCATTGTGTGAAACTTATTTCTGATATGTGCATTCAGCTAACAGAGTTAAACCATACTTTTGATTGCGCAGTTCCGAACACTCTTTCTGTAGAAAATGCAAGTGGACATTCGGAGCGCTAAGAGGGTAATAGTGGAAAAAGGAATATATTCAAATATAAACTACACAGAAGCATTCTGTGAAACTTCTTTCTGATCTGAGCATTCAGCTAACAGAGTTAAACCATACTTTTGATTGAGCAGTTTTGAAACACTCTGTCTGTAGAAAATGCAACTGGACATTCGTAGCGCTAAGTGGGTAATAGTGTAAAAAAGAATATGTTCAAATATAAACTACACAGAAGCATTGTATGAAACTTCTTTCTGTTCTGTGCATTCAACTAACAGAGTTGAACCTTACTTTTGATTGAGCTGTTCTGAAACACTCTTTCTGTAGTAACTGCAATTGGACATTCTAAGCTCTAAGAGGCCTACATTGGGAAAAAGAATATCTTCTAATAAAAACTACACAGATGCATTCTGTGAAACTTATTTCTGATCTATAAATTCAGTTAACAGAGCTAAATCATATTTTTGATTGAGCAGTTAAGAAACACACTTTTTGTAGAAAATGCAAGTGGACATTCGTAGCGCTAAGATTGTAATAGAGGAAAAAGGAATATCTCCAATTAAAAACTACACAGAAGCATTCTCTGAAACCACTTTCTGTTCTCCGCATTCAACTAACAGTTTTGAGCCTTACTTTTGAAAGAGCAGTTCTGAAACACTCTTTGTGTAGAAACTGCCAGTGGATATTCGGAGCGCTAAGTGGGTAATAGTCCAAAAAGGAGTAACTTCAACTAAATACTACACAGAAGCGTTCTGTGAAACTTCTGTCTGTTCTGTGCATTCAGCTAAGAGAGTTGAACCTTACATTTGATTGAGCCGTTCTGAAACACTCTTTCTGTAGAAACTGCAATTGGACATTCTGAGCGCTAAGAGGCCTATATTGGGAAAAAAAATATCTTCAAATAAAAACTACACAGAAGCATTGTTTGAAACTTATTTCTGATATGTGCATTCAGCTAACACAGTTAAACCATACTTTTGATTGCGCAGTTCAGAACACTCTTTCTGTAGAAAATGCAAGTGGACTTTCGGAGCGCTAAGAGGGTAATAGTGGAAAAAGGAATATATTCAAATATAAACTACACAGAAGCATTCTTTGAAACTTCTTTCCGTTCTGTGCATTCAATTACCAGGGTTGAACCTTACTTTTGATTGAGCCGTTCTGAAACACTCTTTCTGTAGAAACTGCAATTGGACATTCTGAGCGCTAAGAGGCCTATATTGGGAAAAGAACATCTACAAATAAAAACTACACAGAAGCATTCTGTGAAACTTCTTTCTGTTCTGTTCGTTCAACTAATAGAGTTGAACCTTAGTTTTTATTGAGCCGTTCTGAAACACTCTTTCTGAAGAAAATGCAAGTGGGATTCAGAGCGTTAAGAGGGTAATAGTGGAAAAAGGAATGTCTTCAAATATAAACTACACAGAATCATGCTGTGAAACTTCTTTCTCTTCTGTGCATTCAACTACCAGGGTTGAACCTTACTTTTGATTGAGCCGTTCTGAAACACTCTTTCTGTAGAACCTTCAATTGGACATTCTGAGCGCTAAGAGGCCTATATTGGCAAAAAGAATATCTACAAATAAAAACTACACAGAAGCATTCTGTGAAACTTCTTTCTTTTCTGTTCATTCAACTAAAAGATTTGAACCTTAGTTTTGATTGAGCAGTTCTGAAACACTCTTTCTGTAGAAAATGCAATTGGAGATTCGGAGCGCTAAGAGGATAATAGTGGAAAAAAGAATGTCTTCAAATATAAACTACACAGAATCATTCTCTGAAACTTCTTCCTGTTCTGTGCATTCAGCTAACAGAGGTAAACCATACTTTTGATTGAGCAGATCTGAACACTCTTTCTGAAGAAAATGCAGCTGGACATTTGGAGCGCTAAGAGAGTAGTAGTGGAAAAAGGAATATATTCAAATATAAACTACACAGAAGCATTCTGTGAAACTTCTTTCTGATCTGAGCATTCAGCTAACAGAGTTAAACCATACTTTTGATTGAGCAGTTTTGAAACACTCTGTCTGTAGAAAATGCAACTGGACATTCGTAGCGCTAAGTGGGTAATAGTGGAAAAAATAATATGTTCAAATATAAACTACACAGAAGCATTGTATGAAACTTCTTTCTGTTCTGTGCATTCAACTAACAGAGTTGAACCTTACTTTTGATTGAGCCGTTCTGAAACCGTCTTTCTGTAGAAACTGCAACTGGACGTTCTGAGCGCTAAGAGGCCTATATTGGGAAAAATAATATCTTCAAATAAAAACTACACTGAAGCATTGTGTGAAACTTATTTCTGATATGTGCATTCAGCTAACAGAGTTAAACCATACTTTTGATTGCGCAGTTCCGAACACTCTTTCCGTAGAAAATGCAAGTGGACATTCCGAGTGCTAAGAGGGTAATAGTGGAAAAAGGAATATATTCAAATATAAAATACACAGTAGCATTTTGTGAAACATCTTTCTGATATGTTCATTCAACTAACAGAGTTGAACCTTACTTTTGATTGAGCCGTTCTGAACCACTCTTTCTGTGGAAACTGCAATTGGATATTGTAAGTGCTAAGAGGCCCACATTGGGAAAAAGAATATCTTCAAATAAAAGCTACACAGATGCATTCTGTGAAACTTATTTCTGATCTGTAAGTTCAGTTAACAGAGCTAAACCATATTTTTGATTGAGCAGTTATGAAACTCTCTTTTTGTAGAAAATGCAAGTGGACATTCGGAGCGCTAAGATTGTAATAGAGGAAAAAGGAATATCTCCAATTAAAAACTACAGAGAAGCATTCTCTGAAACAACTTTCTGTTCTCCGCATTCAACTAACAGAGTTGAGCCTTACTTTTGAAGGAGAAGTTCTGAAACACTCTTCGTGTAGAAACTGCCAGTGGATATTCGGAGCACTAAGTGGGTAATAGTCCAAAAAGGAGTATCTTCAACTAAATACTACACAGAAGCATTCTGTGAAACTTCTTTCTGTTCTGTGCATTCAACTACCAGGGTTGAACCTTACTTTTGATTGAGCCGTTCTGAAACACTCTTTCTGTAGAAACTGCAATTGGACATTCTGAGTGCTAAGAGGCCTATATTGGGAAAAAGAATATCTACAAATAAAAACTACACAGAAGCATTCTGTGAAACTTCTTTCTGATCTGAGCATTCAGCTAACACAGTTAAACCATACTTTTGATTGAGCAGTTTTGAAACACTCTGTCTGTAGAAAATGCAACTGGACATTCGTAGCGCTAAGTGGGTAATAGTGGAAAAAAGAATATGTTCAAATATAAACTACACAGAAGCATTGTATGAAACTTCTTTCTGTTCTGTGCATTCAACTAACAGAGTTGAACCTTACTTTTGATTGAGCCTTTCTGAAACACTCTTTCTGTAGAAACTGCAATTGGACATTCTGAGAGCTAGGAGGCCTATATTGGGAAAAAGAATGTCTACAAATAAAAACTACACAGAAGAATTGTGTGAAACTTCTTTCTGTTCTGTTTGTTCAACTAAAAGAGTTGAACATTAGTTTTGATTGAGCCGTTCTGAAACACTCCTTCTGTAGAAAATGCAAGTGGAGATTCGGAGCGCTAAGAGGGTAATAGTGGAAAAAGGAATGTCTCCAAATATAAACTACACGGAATCATTCTGTGAAACTTCTTTCTGATCTGTGCATTCAGCTAACAGAGTTAAACTATACTTTTGATTGAGCAGATCTGAACACTCTTTCTGTAGAAAATGCAACTGGACATTTGGAGCGCTAAGAGAGTACTAGTGGAAAAAGGAATATATTCAAATATAAACTACACAGAAGCATTCTGTGAAACTTCTTTCTGATCTGAGCATTCAGCTAACAGAGTTAAACCATACTTTTAATTGAGCAGTTTTGAAACACTCTGTCTGTAGAAAATGCAACTGGACATTCGTAGCGCTAAGTGGGTAATAGTGGAAAAAAGAATATGTTCAAATATAAACTACACAGAAGCATTGTATGAAACTTCTTTCTGTTCTGTGCATTTTACTAACAGAGTTGAACCTTCCTTTTGATTGAGCCTTTCTGAAACACTCTTTCTGTACAAACTGCAATTGGACATTCTGAGCGCTAAGAGGCCTCTATTGGGAAAAATAATATCTTCAAATAAAAACTACACAGAAGCATTGTGTGAAACTTATTTCTGATATGTTCATTAAGCTAACAGAGTTAAACCATACTTTTGATTGCGCAGTTCTGAACACTCTTTCTGTAGAAAATGCAAGTGGACATTCGGAGCGCTAAGAGGGTAATAGTGGAAAAAGGAATATATTCAAATATAAACTACACAGTAGCATTCTGTGAAAATACTTTCTGTTCTGTGCATTCAACTAACAGAGTTGAACCTTACTTTTGATTGAGCCGTTCTGAAACACTCTTTCTGTAGAAACTGCAATTGGACATGCTAAGCGCTAAGAGGCCTACATTGGGAAAAAGAATATCTTCAAATAAAAACTACACAGATGCATTCTGTGAAACTTATTTCTGATCTGTAAATTCAGTTAACAGAGATAAAGCATATTTTTGATTGATCAGTTATGAAACACTCTTTTTGTAGAAAATGCAAGTGGAGATTCGGAGCGCTAAGAGGGTAATAGTGGAAAAAGGAATGTCTTCAAATATAAACTACACAGAATCATTCGGTGAAACTTCTTTCTGATCTGTGCATTCAGCTAACAGAGTTAAACCATACTTTTGATTGAGCAGATCTGAACACTCTTTCTGTAGAAAATGCAACTGGACATTTGGAGCGCTAAGAGAGTAGTAGTGGAAAAAGAAATATATTCAAATATAAACTACACAGAAGCATTCTGTGAAACTTCTTTCTGATCTGAGCATTCAGCTAACAGAGTTAAACCATACTTTTGATTGAGCAGTTTTGAAACAGTCTGTCTGTAGAAAATGCAACTGGACATTCGTAGCGCTAAGTGGGTAATAGTGGAAAAAAGAATATGTTCAAATATAAACTACACAGAAGCATTGTATGAAACTTCTTTCTGTTCTGTGCATTCAACTAACAGAGTTGAACCTTACTTTTGATTGAGCCTTTCTGAAACACTCTTTCTGTAGAAACTGCAATTGGACATTCTGAGCGCAAGGAGGCCTATATTGGGAAAAAGAATGTCTACAAATAAAAACTACACAGAAGAATTGTGTGAAACTACTTTCTGTTCTGTTTGTTCAACTAAAAGAGTTGAACCTTAGTTTTGATTGAGCCGTTCTGAAACACTCTTTCTGTAGAAAATGCAAGTGGAGATTCGGAGCGCTAAGAGGGTAATAGTGGAAAAAGGAATGTCTCCAAATATAAACTACACAGAATTATTGTGTGAAATTTCTTTCTGATCTGTGCATTCAGCTAACAGAGTTAAACCATACTTTTGATTGAGCAGATCTGAACTCTCTTTCTGTAGAAAATGCAACTGGACATTTGGAGCGCTAAGAGAGTAGTAATGGAAAAAGGAATATATTCAAATATAAACTACACAGAAGCATTCTGTGAAACTTCTTTCTGATCTGAGCATTCAGCTAACAGAGTTAAACCATACTTTTGATTGAGCAGTTTTGAAACACTCTGTCTGTAGAAAATGCAACTGGACATTCGTAGCGCTAAGTGGGTAATAGTGGAAAAAAGGATATGTTCAAATATAAACTACACAGAAGCATTGTATGAAACTTCTTTCTGTTCTGTGCATTCAACTAACAGAGTTGAACCTTACTTTTGATTGAGCCTTTCTGAAACACTCTTTCTGTAGAAAATGCAATTGCACATTCTGAGCGCTAAGAGGCCTCTATTGGGAAAAATAATATCTTCAAATAAAAACTACACAGAAGCATTGTGTGAAACTTATTTCTGATATGTTCATTAAGCTAACAGAGTTAAACCATACTTTTGATTGCGCAGTTCTGAACACTCTTTCTGTAGAAAATGCAAGTGGACATTCGGAGCGCTAAGAGGGTAATAGTGGAAAAAGGAATATATTAAAATATAAACTACACAGTAGCATTCTGTGAAAATTCTTTCTGTTCTGTGCATTCAACTAACAGAGTTGAACCTTACTTTTGATTGAGCCGTTCTGAAACACTCTTTCTGTAGAAACTGCAATTGGACATTCTGAGCACTAAGAGGCCTCTATTGGGAAAAAGAATATCTACAAATAAAAACTACACAGAAGCATTCTGTGAAACTTCTTTCTGTTCTGTTCATTCAACTAAAGGAGTTGAACCTTAGTTTTGATTGAGCAGTTCTGAAACACTCTTTCTGTAGAAAATGCAAGTGGAGATTCGGAGCGCTAAGAGGTTAATAATGAAAAAGGAATGTCTTCAAATATAAACTACACAGAATCATTCTGTGAAACTTCTTTCTGATCTGTGCATTCAGCTAACAGTTAAACCATACTTTTGATTGAGCAGATCTGAACACTCTTTCTGTAGATAATGCAACTGGACATTTGGAGCGCTAAGAGGGTAGTAGTGGAAAAAGGAATATATTCAAATATAAACTACACAGAAGCATTCTGTGAAACTTCTTTCTGATCTGAGCATTCAGCTAACAGAGTTCAACCATACTTTTGATTGAGCAGTTTTGAAACACACTGTCTGTAGAAAATGCAACTGGACATTCGTAGCGCTAAGTGGGTAATAGTGGAAAAAAGAATATGTTCAAATATAAACTACACAGAAGCATTGTATGAAACTTCTTTCTGTTCTGTGCATTCAACTAACAGAGTTGAACCTTACTTTTGATTGAGCCGTTCTGAAACCGTCTTTCTGTAGAAACTGCAATTGGACATTCTGAGCGCTAAGAGGCCTATATTGGGAAAAATAATATCTTCAAATAAAAACTACACAGAAGAATTGTGTGAAACTTATTTCTGATATGTGCATTCAGCTTACAGAGTTAAACCATACTTTTGATTGCGCAGTTCCGAACACTCTTTCCGTAGAAAAGTCAAGTGGACATTCGGAGCGCTAAGAGGTTAATAGTGGATAAAGGAATATATTCAAATATAAACTACACGGTAGCATTCTGTGAAACTTCTTTCTGTTCTGTGCATTCATCTAACAGAGTTGAACCTTACTTTTGATTGAGCCGTTCTGAAACACTCTTTCTGTAGAAACTGCAATTGGACATGCTAAGCGCTAAGAGGCCTACATTGGGAAAAAGAATATCTTCAAATAAAAACTACACAGATGCATTCTGTGAAACTTATTTCTGATCTGTAAATTCAGTTAACAGAGCTAAACCATATTTTTGATTGAGCAGTTATGAAACTCTCTTTTTGTAGAAAATGCAAGTGGACATTCGGAGCGCTAACATTGTAATAGAGGAAAAAGAATATCTCCAATTAAAAACTACAGAGAAGCATTCTCTGAAACACCTTTCTGTTCTCCGCATTCAACTAACAGAGTTGAGACTTACTTTTGAAGGAGCAGTTCTGAAACACTCTTTGTGTAGAAACTGCCAGTGGATATTGGGAGCGCTAAGTGGGTAATAGTCCAAAAAGGATTATCTTCAACTAAATGCTACACAGAATCATTCTGTGAAACTTCTTTCTGTTCTGTGCATTCAACTAAGAGAGTTGAACCTTACATTTGATTGAGCCGTTCTGAAACACTCTTTCTGTAGAAACTGCAATTGGACATTCTGAGCGCTAAGAGGCCTATATTGGGAAAAATAATATCTTCAAATAAAAACTACACAGAAGCATTTTTTGAAACATATTTCTGATATGTGCATTCAGCTAACAGAGTTAAACCATACTATTGATTGCGCAGTTCAGAACACTCTTTCTGTAGATAATGCAAGTGGACATTCGGAGCGCTAAGAGGGTAATAGTGGAAAAAGGAATATATTCAAATATAAACTACACAGAAGCATTCTGTGAAACTTCTTTCTGTTCTGTGCATTCAACTACCAGGGTTGAACCTTACTTTTGATTGAGCCGTTCTGAAACACTCTTTCTGTAGAAACTGCAATTGGACATTCTGAGCGCTAAGAGGCCTATATTGGGAAAAAGAATATCTACAAATAAAAACTACACAGAAGCATTCTGTGAATCTCCTTTCTGTTCAGTTCATTCAACTAAAAGAGTTGAACCTTAGTTTTGATTGAGCCGTTCTGAAACACTCTTTCTGTAGAAAATGCAAGTGGATATTCGGAGCGCTAAGTGGGTTATAGTGGAAAAAGGAATGTCTTCAAATATAAACTACACAGAATCATTCTATGAAACTTCTTTCTGATCTGTGCATTCAGCTAACAGAGTTAAACCATACTTTTGATTGATCAGATCTGAACACTCTTTCTGTAGAAAATGCAACTGGACAATTGGAGCGCTAAGAGCGTAGTAGTGGAAAAAGGAATATATTCAAATATAAACTACACAGAAGCATTCTGTGAAACTTCTTTCTGATCTTAGCATTCAGCTAACAGAGTTAAACCATACTTTTGATTGAGCAGTTTTGAAACACTCTGTCTGTAGAAAATGCAACTGGACATTCGTAGCGCTAAGTGGGTAATAGTGGAAAAAAGAATATGTTCAAATATAAACTACACAGAAGCATTGTATGAAACTTCTTTCTATTCTCTGCATTCAACAAACAGAGTTGAACCTTACTTTTGATTGAGCCGTTCTGAAACACTCTTTCTGTAGAAAATGCAATTGGACATTCTGAGCGCTAGGAGGCCTATATTGGGAAAAAGAATGTCTACAAATAAAAACTACACAGAACTATTCTGTGAAACTACTTTCTGTTCTGTTCATTCAACTAAAAGAGTTGAACCTTAGTTTTGATTGAGCCAATCTGAAACAGTCTTTCTGTAGAAAATGCAAGTGGAGATTTGGAGCGCTAAGAGGGTAATAGTGGAAAAAGGAATGTCTTCAAATATAAACTACAAAGAATCATTCTGTGAAACTTTTTTCTGATCTGTGCATTCAGCTAACAGAGTTAAAACATAATTTTGATTGAGCAGATCTGAACACTCTTTCTGTAGAAAATGCAACTGGACATTTGGAGCGCTAAGAGGGTAGTAGTGGAAAAAAGAATATGTGCAAATATAAACTACACAGAAGCATTGTATGAAACTACTTTCTGTTCTGTGCATTCAACTAAGAGTGTTGAACCTTACATTTGATTGAGCCGTTCTGAAACACTCTTTCTGAAGAAACAGCAATTGGACATTCTGGGCATTAAGAGGCCTATATTGGGAAAAATAATATCTTCAAATAAAAACTACACAGAAGCATTGTTTGAAACTTATTTCCGATATGTGCATTCAGCTAACAGAGTTAAACCATACTTTTGATTGCGAAGTTCAGAACACTCTTTCTGTAGAAAATGCAAGTGGACATTCGGAGCGCTAAGATGGTAATAGTGGAAAAAGGAATATATTCAAATATAAACTACACAGAAGCATTCTGTGAAACTTCTTTCTGTTCTGTGCATTCAACTACCACGGTTGAACCTTACTTTTGATTGAGCCGTTCTGAAACACTCTTTCTGTAGAAACTGCAATTGGACATTCTGAGCTCTAAGAGGACTATATTGGGAAAAAGAATATCTACAAATGAAAACTACACAGAAGCATTCTGTGAAACTTCTTTCTGTTCTGTTCATTCAACTAAAAGAGTTGAACCTTAGTTTTGATTGATCCGTTCTGAAACACTCTTTCTATAGTAAATGCAAGTGGAGATTCAGAGCGCTAAGAGGGTAATAGTGGAAAAAGGAATGTCTTCAAATATAAACAACACAGAATCATTCGGTGAAACTTCTTTCTGATCTGTGCATTCAGCTAACAGAGTTAAACCATACTTTTGATTGAGCAGATCTGAACATTCTTTCTGTAGAAAATGCAACTGGACACTTGGAGCGCTAAGAGCGTAGTAGTGGAAAAAGGAATATATTCAAATATAAACTACACAGAAGCATTCTGTGAAACATCTTTCTGCTCTGAGCATTCAGCTAACAGAGTTAAACCATACTTTTGATTGAGCAGTTCTGAAACAGTCTGTCTGTAGAAAATGCAACTGGACATTCTTAGCGCTAAGTGGGTAATAGTGGAAAAAAGAATATGTTCAAATATAAACTACACAGAAGCATTGTATGAAACTTCTTTCTGTTCTGTGCATTCAACTAACAGAGTTGAACCATACTTTTGATTGAGCCGTTCTGAAATACTCTTTCTGTAGAAACTGCAATTGGACATTCTGAGCGCTAGAAGGCCTATATTGGGAAAAAGAATGTCTACAAATAAAAACTACACAGAAGAATTGTGTGAAACTTCTTTCTGTTCTGTTTGTTCAACTAAAAGAGTTGAACCTTAGTTTTGATTGAGCCGTTCTGAAACACTCTTTCTGTAGAAAATGCAAGTGGAGATTCGGAGCGCTAAGAGGGTAATAGTGGAAAAAGGAATGTCTCCAAATATAAACTACACAGAATCATTCTGTTAAACTTCTTTCTGATCTGTGCATTCAGCTAACAGAGTTAAACCATACTTTTGATTGAGCAGATCTGAACACTCTTTCTGTAGAAAATGCAACTGGACATTTGGAGCGCTAAGAGAGTACTAGTGGAAAAAGGAATATATTCAAATATAAACTACACAGAAGCATTCTGTGAAACTTCTTTCTGATCTGAGCATTCAGCTAACAGAGTTAAACCATACTTTTAATTGAGCAGTTTTGAAACACTCTGTCTGTAGAAAATGCAACTGGACATTCGTAGCGCTAAGTGGGTAATAGTGGAAAAAAGAATATGTTCAAATATAAACTACACAGAAGCATTGTATGAAACTTCTTTCTGTTCTGTGCATTCAACTAACAGAGTTGAACCTTACTTTTGATTGAGCCTTTCTGAAACACTCTTTCTGAAGAAACTGCAATTGGACATTCTGAGCGCTAAGAGGCCTCTATTGGGAAAAATAATATCTTCAAATAAAAACTACACAGAAGCATTGTGTGAAACTTATTTCTGATATGTTCATTAAGCTAACAGAGTTAAACCATACTTTTGATTGCGCAGTTCTGAACACTCTTTCTGTAGAAAATGCAAGTGGACATTCGGAGCGCTAAGAGGGTAATAGTGGAAAAAGGAATATATTCAAATATAAACTACACAGTAGCATTCTGTGAAAATACTTTCTGTTCTGTGCATTCAACTAACAGAGTTGAACCTTACTTTTGTTTGAGCCGTTCTGAAACACTCTTTCTGTAGAAACTGCAATTGGACATTCTGAGCTCTAAGAGGACTATATTGGGAAAAAGAATATCTACAAATGAAAACTACACAGAAGCATTCTGTGAAACTTCTTTCTGTTCTGTTCATTCAACTAAAAGAGTTGAACCTTAGTTTTGATTGATCCGTTCTGAAACACTCTTTCTGAAGTAAATGCAAGTGGAGATTCGGAGCGCTAAGAGGGTAATAGTGGAAAAAGGAATGTCTTCATATATAAACAACACAGAATCATTCGGTGAAACTTCTTTCTGATCTGTGCATTCAGCTAACAGAGTTAAACCATACTTTTGATTGAGCAGATCTGAACACTCTTTCTGTAGAAAATGCAACTGGACCTTTGGAGCGCTAAGAGAGTACTAGTGGAAAAAGGAATATATTCAAATATAAACTACACAGAAGCATTCTGTGAAACTTCTTTCTGATCTGAGCATTCAGCTAACAGAGTTAAACCATACTTTTGATTGAGCAGTTTTGAAACACTCTGTCTGTAGAAAATGCAACTGGACATTCGTAGTGCTAAGTGTTTAATAGTGGAAAAAAGAATATATTCAAATATAAACTACACAGAAGCATTGTATGAAACTTCTTTCTGTACTGTGCATTCAACTAACAGAGTTGAACCTTACTTTTGATTGAGCCTTTCTGAAACACTCTTTCTGTAGAAACTGCAATTGGACATTCTGAGCGCTAGGAGGCCTATATTGGGAAAAAGAATGTCTACAAATAAAAACTACACAGAAGAATTGTGTGAAACTACTTTCTGTTCTGTTTGTTCAACTAAAAGAGTTGAACCTTAGTTTTGATTGAGCCGTTCTGAAACACTCTTTCTGTAGAAAATGCAAGTGGAGATTCGGAGCGCTAAGAGGGTAATAGTGGAAAAAGGAATGTCTCCAAATATAAACTACACAGAATTATTGTGTGAAACTTCTTTCTGATCTGTGCATTCAGCTAACAGAGTTAAACCATACTTTTGATTGAGCAGATCTGAACACTCTTTCTGTAGAAAATGCAACTGGACATTTGGAGCGCTAAGAGAGTAGTAGTGGAAAAAGGAATATATTCAAATATAAACTACACAGAAGCATTCTGTGAAACTTCTTTCTGATCTGAGCATTCAGCTAACAGAGTTAAACCATACTTTTGATTGAGCAGTTTTGAAACACTCTGTCTGTAGAAAATGCAACTGGACATTCGTAGCGCTAAGTGGGTAATAGTGGAAAAAAGAATACGTTCAAATATAAACTACACAGAAGCATTGTATGAAACTTCTTTCTGTTCTGTGCATTCAACTAACAGAGTTGAACCTTACTTTTGATTGAGCCTTTCTGAAACACTCTTTCTGTAGAAACTGCAATTGGACATTCTGAGCGCTAAGAGGCCTATATTTGGAAAAATAATATCTTCAAATAAAAACTACACAGGAGCATTGTGTGAAACTTATTTCTGATATGTTCATTAAGCTAACAGAGTTAAACCATACTTTTGATTGCGCAGTTCTGAACACTCTTTCTGTAGAAAATGCAAGTGGACATTCGGAGCGCTAAGAGGGTAATAGTGGAAAAAGGAATATATTCAAATATAAACTACACAGTAGCATTCTGTGAAAATCCTTTCTGTTCTGTGCATTCAACTAACAGAGTTGAACCTTACTTTTGATTGAGCCGTTCTGAAACACTCTTTCTGTAGAAACTGCAATTGGACATGCTAAGCGCTAAGAGGCCTACATTGGGAAAAAGAATATCTTCAAATAAAAACTACACAGATGCATTCTGTGAAACTTATTTCTGATCTGTAAATTCAGTTAACAGAGATAAAACATATTTTTGATTGAGCAGTTATGAAAGATTCTTTTTGTAGAAAATTCAAGTGGAGATTCGGAGCGCTAAGAGGGTAATAGTGGAAAAAGGAATGTCTTCAAATATAAACTACACAGAATCATTCGGTGAAACTTCTTTCTGATCTGTGCATTCAGCTAACAGAGTTAAACCATACTTTTGATTGAGCAGATCAGAACACTCTTTCTGTAGAAAATGCAACTGGACATTTGGAGCGCTAAGAGCGTAGTAGTGGAAAAAGGAATATATTCAAATATAAACAACACAGAAGCATTCTGTGAAACTTCTTTCTGATCTGAGCATTCAGCTAACAGAGTTAAACCATACTTTTGATTGAGCAGTTTTGAAACACTCTGTCTGTAGAAAATGCAACTGGACATTCGTAGCGCTAAGTGGGTAATAGTGGAAAAAAGAATATGTTCAAATATAAACTACACAGAAGCATTGTATGAAACTTCTTTCTGTTCTGTGCATTCAACTAACAGAGTTGAACCTTACTTTTGATTGAGCCTTTCTGAAACACTCTTTCTGTAGAAACTGCAATTGGACATTCTGAGAGCTAGGAGGCCTATATTGGGAAAAAGAATGTCTACAAATAAAAACTACACAGAAGAATTGTGTGAAACTTCTTTCTGTTCTGTTTGTTCAACTAAAAGAGTTGAACATTAGTTTTGATTGAGCCGTTCTGAAACACTCCTTCTGTAGAAAATGCAAGTGGAGATTCGGAGCGCTAAGAGGGTAATAGTGGAAAAAGGAATGTCTCCAAATATAAACTACACGGAATCATTCTGTGAAACTTCTTTCTGATCTGTGCATTCAGCTAACAGAGTTAAACTATACTTTTGATTGAGCAGATCTGAACACTCTTTCTGTAGAAAATGCAACTGGACATTTGGAGCGCTAAGAGAGTACTAGTGGAAAAAGGAATATATTCAAATATAAACTACACAGAAGCATTCTGTGAAACTTCTTTCTGATCTGAGCATTCAGCTAACAGAGTTAAACCATACTTTTAATTGAGCAGTTTTGAAACACTCTGTCTGTAGAAAATGCAACTGGACATTCGTAGCGCTAAGTGGGTAATAGTGGAAAAAAGAATATGTTCAAATATAAACTACACAGAAGCATTGTATGAAACTTCTTTCTGTTCTGTGCATTTTACTAACAGAGTTGAAACTTCCTTTTGATTGAGCCTTTCTGAAACACTCTTTCTGTACAAACTGCAATTGGACATTCTGAGCGCTAAGAGGCCTCTATTGGGAAAAATAATATCTTCAAATAAAAACTACACAGAAGCATTGTGTGAAACTTATTTCTGATATGTTCATTAAGCTAACAGAGTTAAACCATACTTTTGATTGCGCAGTTCTGAACACTCTTTCTGTAGAAAATGCAAGTGGACATTCGGAGCGCTAAGAGGGTAATAGTGGAAAAAGGAATATATTCAAATATAAACTACACAGTAGCATTCTGTGAAAATACTTTCTGTTCTGTGCATTCAACTAACAGAGTTGAACCTTACTTTTGATTGAGCCGTTCTGAAACACTCTTTCTGTAGAAACTGCAATTGGACAAGCTAAGCGCTAAGAGGCCTACATTGGGAAAAAGAATATCTTCAAATAAAAACTACACAGATGCATTCTGTGAAACTTATTTCTGATCTGTAAATTCAGTTAACATAGATAAAGCATATTTTTGATTGATCAGTTATGAAACACTCTTTTTGTAGAAAATGCAAGTGGAGATTCGGAGCGCTAAGAGGGTAATAGTGGAAAAAGGAATGTCTTCAAATATAAACTACACAGAATCATTCGGTGAAACTTCTTTCTGATCTGTGCATTCAGCTAACAGAGTTAAACCATACTTTTGATTGAGCAGATCTGAACACTCTTTCTGTAGAAAATGCAACTGGACATTTGGAGCGCTAAGAGCGTAGTAGTGGAAAAAGGAATATATTCAAATATAAATTACACAGAAGCATTCGGTGAAACTTCTTTCTGATCTGAGCATTCAGCTAACAGAGTTAAACCATACTTTTGATTGAGCAGTTTTGAAACAGTCTGTCTGTAGAAAATGCAACTGGACATTCGTAGCACTAAGTGGGTAATAGTGGAAAAAAGAATATGTTCAAATATAAACTACACAGAAGCATTGTATGAAACTTCTTTCTGTTCTGTGCATTCAACTAACAGAGCTGAACCTTACTTTTGATTGAGCCGTTCTGAAATACTCTTTCTGTAGAAACTGCAATTGGACATTCTGAGTGCTAGGAGGCCTATATTGGGAAAAAGAATGTCTACAAATAAAAACTACACAGAAGAATTGTGTGAAACTTCTTTCTGTTCTGTTTGTTCAACTAAAAGAGTTGAACCTTAGTTTTGATTGAGCCGTTCTGAAACACTCTTTCTGTAGAAAATGCAAGTGGAGATTCGGAGCGCTAAGAGGGTAATAGTGGAAAAAGGAATGTCTCCAAATATAAACTACACAGAATCATTCTGTGAAACTTCTTTCTGATCTGTGCATTCAGCTAACAGAGTTAAACCATACTTTTGATTGAGCAGATCTGAACACTCTTTCTGTAGAAAATGCAACTGGACATTTGGAGCGCTAAGAGAGTAGTAGTGGAAAAAGAAATATATTCAAATATAAACTACACAGAAGCATTCTGTGAAACTTCTTTCTGATCTGAGCATTCAGCTAACAGAGTTAAACCATACTTTTGATTGAGCAGTTTTGAAACAGTCTGTCTGTAGAAAATGCAACTGGACATTCGTAGCGCTAAGTGGGTAATAGTGGAAAAAACAATATGTTCAAATATAAACTACACAGAAGCATTGTATGAAACTTCTTTCTGTTCTGTGCATTCAACTAACAGAGTTGAACCTTACTTTTGATTGAGCCTTTCTGAAACACTCTTTCTGTAGAAACTGCAATTGGACATTCTGAGCGCAAGGAGGCCTATATTGGGAAAAAGAATGTCTACAAATAAAAACTACACAGAAGAATTGTGTGAAACTACTTTCTGTTCTGATTGTTCAACTAAAAGAGTTGAACCTTAGTTTTGATTGAGCCGTTCTGAAACACTCTTTCTGTAGAAAATGCAAGTGGAGATTCGGAGCGCTAAGAGGGTAATAGTGGAAAAAGGAATGTCTCCAAATATAAACTACACAGAATTATTGTGTGAAATTTCTTTCTGATCTGTGCATTCAGCTAACAGAGTTAAACCATACTTTTGATTGAGCAGATCTGAACTCTCTTTCTGTAGAAAATGCAACTGGACATTTGGAGCGCTAAGAGAGTAGTAATGGAAAAAGGAATATATTCAAATATAAACTACACAGAAGCATTCTGTGAAACTTCTTTCTGATCTGAGCATTCAGCTAACAGAGTTAAACCATACTTTTGATTGAGCAGTTTTGAAACACTCTGTCTGTAGAAAATGCAACTGGACATTCGTAGCGCTAAGTGGGTAATAGTGGAAAAAAGAATACGTTCAAATATAAACTACACAGAAGCATTGTATGAAACTTCTTTCTGTTCTGTGCATTCAACTAACAGAGTTGAACTTTACTTTTGATTGAGCCTTTCTGAAACAATCTTTCTGTAGAAACTGCAATTGGACATTCTGAGCGCTAAGAGGCCTATATTGGAAAAATAATATCTTCAAATAAAAACAACACAGAAGCATTGTGTGAAACTTATTTCTGATATGTTCATTAAGCTAACAGAGTTAAACCATACTTTTGATTGCGCAGTTCTGAACACTCTTTCTGTAGAAAATGCAAGTGGACATTCGGAGCGCTAAGAGGGTAATAGTGGAAAAAGGAATATATTCAAATATAAACTACACAGTAGCATTCTGTGAAAATTCTTTCTGTTCTGTGCATTCAACTAACAGAGTTGAACGTTACTTTTGATTGAGCCGTTCTGAAACACTCTTTCTGTAGAAACTGCAATTGGACATGCTAAGCGCTAAGAGGCCTACATTGGGAAAAAGAATATCTTCAAATAAAAACTACACAGATGCATTCTGTGAAACTTATTTCTGATCTGTAAATTCAGTTAACAGAGATAAAGCATATTTTTGATTGAGCAGTTATGAAACACTCTTTTTGTAGAAAATGCAAGTGGAGATTCGGAACGCTAAGAGGGTAATAGTGGAAAAAGGAATGTCTTCAAATATAAACTACACAGAATCATTCGGTGAAACTTCTTTCTGATCTGTGCATTCAGCTAACAGAGTTAAACCATACTTTTCATTGAGCAGATCTGAACACTCTTTCTGTAGAAAATGCAACTGGACATTTGGAGCGCTAAGAGCGTAGTAGTGGAAAAAGGAATATATTCAAATATAAACTACTCAGAAGCATTCTGTGAAACTTCTTTCTGATCTGAGCATTCAGCTAACAGAGTTAAACCATACTTTTCATTGAGCAGTTTTGAAACACTCTGTCTGTAGAAAATGCAACTGGACATTCGTAGCGCTAAGTGGGTAATAGTGGAAAAAAGGATATGTTCAAATATAAACTACACAGAATCATTGTATGAAACTACTTTCTGTTCTGTGCATTCAACTAACAGAGTTGAACCTTACTTTTGATTGAGCCTTTCTGAAACACTCTTTCTGTAGAAAATGCAATTGCACATTCTGAGCGCTAAGAGGCCTCTATTGGGAAAAATAATATCTTCAAATAAAAACTACACAGAAGCATTGTGTGAAACTTATTTCTGATATGTTCATTAAGCTAACAGAGTTAAACCATACTTTTGATTGCGCAGTTCTGAACACTCTTTCTGTAGAAAATGCAAGTGGACATTCGGAGCGCTAAGAGGGTAATAGTGGAAAAAGGAATATATTAAAATATAAACTACACAGTAGCATTCTGTGAAAATTCTTTCTGTTCTGTGCATTCAACTAACAGAGTTGAACCTTACTTTTGATTGAGCCGTTCTGAAACACTCTTTCTGTAGAAACTGCAATTGGACATGCTAAGCGCTAAGAGGCCTACATTGGGAAAAAGAATATCTTCAAATAAAAACTACACAGATGCATTCTGTGAAACTTATTTCTGATCTGTAAATTCAGTTAACAGAGATAAAACATATTTTTGATTGAGCAGTTATGAAAGATTCTTTTTGTAGAAAATGCAAGTGGAGATTCGGAGCGCTAAGAGGGTAATAGTGGAAAAAGGAATGTCTTCAAATATAAACAACACAGAATCATTCGGTGAAACTTCTTTCTGATCTGTGCATTCAGCTAACAGAGTTAAACCATACTTTTGATTGAGCAGATCTGAACATTCTTTCTGTAGAAAATGCAACTGGACATTTGGAGCGCTAAGAGCGTAGTAGTGGAAAAAGTAATATATTCAAATATAAACTACACAGAAGCATTCTGTGAAACTTCTTTCTGATCTGAGCATTCAGCTAACAGAGTTAAACCATACTTTTGATTGAGCAGTTTTGAAACAGTCTGTCTGTAGAAAATGCAACTGGACATTCGTAGCGCTAAGTGGGTAATAGTGGAAAAAAGAATATGTTCAAATATAAACTACACAGAAGCATTGTATGAAACTTCTTTCTGTTCTGTGCATTCAACTAACAGAGTTGAACCTTACTTTTGATTGAGCCGTTCTGAAATACTCTTTCTGTAGAAACTGCAATTGGACATTCTGTGCACTAGGAGGCCTATATTGGGAAAAAGAATGTCTACAAATAAAAACTACACAGAAGAATTGTGTGAAACTTCTTTCTGTTCTGTTTGTTCAACTAAAAGAGTTGAACCTTAGTTTTGATTGAGCCGTTCTGAAACACTCTTTCTGTAGAAAATGCAAGTGGAGATTCGGAGCGCTAAGAGGGTATAGTGGAAAAAGGAATGTCTCCAAATATAAACTACACAGAATCATTCTGTGAAACTTCTTTCTGATCTGTGCATTCAGCTAACAGAGTTAAACCATACTTTTGATTGAGCAGATCTGGACACTCTTTCTGTAGAAAATGCAACTGGACATTTGGAGCGCTAAGAGAGTACTAGTGGAAAAAGGAATATATTCAAATATAAACTACACAGAAGCATTCTGTGAAACTTCTTTCTGATCTGAGCATTCAGCTAACAGAGTTAAACCATACTTTTGATTGAGCAGTTTTGAAACACTCTGTCTGTAGAAAATGCAACTGGACATTCGTAGCGCTAAGTGGGTAATAGTGGAAAAAAGAATATGTTCAAATATAAACTACACAGAAGCATTGTATGAAACTTCTTTCTGTTCTGTGCATTCAACTAACAGAGTTGAACCTTACTTTTGATTGAGCCTTTCTGAAACACTCTTTCTGTAGAAACTGCAATTGGACATTCTGAGCGCTAGGAGGCCTATATTGGGAAAAAGAATGTCTACAAATAAAAACTACACAGAAGAATTGTGTGAAACTACTTTCTGTTCTGTTTGTTCAACTAAAAGAGTTGAACCTTAGTTTTGATTGAGCCGTTCTGAAACACTCTTTCTGTAGAAAATGCAAGTGGAGATTCGGAGCGCTAAGATGGTAATAGTGGAAAAAGGAATGTCTCCAAATATAAACTACACAGAATTATTGTGTGAAACTTCTTTCTGATCTGTGCATTCAGCTAACAGAGTTAAACCATACTTCTGATTGAGCAGATCTGAACACTCTTTCTGTAGAAAATGCAACTGGACATTTGGAGCGCTAAGAGAGTAGTAGTGGAAAAAGGAATATATTCAAATATAAACTACACAGAAGCATTCTGTGAAACTTCTTTCTGATCTGAGCATTCAGCTAACAGAGTTAAACCATACTTTTGATTGAGCAGTTTTGAAACACTCTGTCTGTAGAAAATGCAACTGGACATTCGTAGCGCTAAGTGGGTAATTGTGGAAAAAAGAATACGTTCAAATATAAACTACACAGAAGCATTGTATGAAACTTCTTTCTGTTCTGTGCATTCAACTAACAGAGTTGAACCTTACTTTTGATTGAGCCTTTCTGAAACACTCTTTCTGTAGAAACTGCAATTGGACATTCTGAGCGCTAAGAGGCCTATATTGGGAAAAATAATATCTTCAAATAAAAACTACACAGAAGCATTGTGTGAAACTTATTTCTGATATGTTCATTAAGCTAACAGAGTTAAACCATAGTTTTGATTGCGCAGTTCTGAACACTCTTTCTGTATAAAATGCAAGTGGACATTCGGAGCGCTAAGAGGGTAATAGTGGAAAAAGGAATATATTAAAATATAAACTACACAGTAGCATTCTGTGAAAATTCTTTCTGTTCTGTGCATTCAACTAACAGAGTTGAACCTTACTTTTGATTGAGCCGTTCTGAAACACTCTTTCTGTAGAAACTGCAATTGGACATGCTAAGCGCTAAGAGGCCTACATTGAGAAAAAGAATATCTTCAAATAAAAACTACACAGATGCATTCTGTGAAACTTATTTCTGATCTGTAAATTCAGTTAACAGAGATAAAGCATATTTTTGATTGAGCAGTTATGAAACACTCTTTTTGTAGAAAATGCAAGTGGAGATTCGGAGCGCTAAGAGGGTAATAGTGGAAAAAGGAATGTCTTCAAATATAAACTACACAGAATCATTCGGTGAAACTTCTTTCTGATCTGTGCATTCAGCGAACAGAGTTAAACCATACTTTTGATTGAGCAGATCTGAACACTCTTTCTGTAGAAAATGCAACTGGACATTTGGAGCGCTAAGAGCGTAGTAGTGGAAAAAGGAATATATTCAAATACAAACTACTCAGAAGCATTCTGTGAAACTTCTTTCTGATCTGAGCATTCAGCTAACAGAGTTAAACCATACTTTTCATTGAGCAGTTTTGAAACACTCTGTCTGTAGAAAATGCAACTGGACATTCGTAGCGCTAAGTGGGTAATAGTGGAAAAAAGAATATGTTCAAATATAAACTACACAGAAGCATTGTGTGAAACTTCTTTCTGTTCTGTGCATTCAACTAACAGAGTTGAACCTTACTTTTGATTGAGCCTTTCTGAAACACTCTTTCTGTAGAAAATGCAATTGCACATTCTGAGCGCTAAGAGGCCTCTATTGGGAAAAATAATATCTTCAAATAAAAACTACACAGAAGCATTGTGTGAAACTTATTTCTGATATGTTCATTAAGCTAACAGAGTTAAACCATACTTTTGATTGCGCAGTTCTGAACACTCTTTCTGTAGAAAATGCAAGTGGACATTCGGAGCGCTAAGAGGGTAATAGTGGAAAAAGGAATATATTAAAATATAAACTACACAGTAGCATTCTGTGAAAATTCTTTCTGTTCTGTGCATTCAACTAACAGAGTTGAACCTTACTTTTGATTGAGCCGTTCTGAAACACTCTTTCTGTAGAAACTGCAATTGGACATGCTAAGCGCTAAGAGGCCTACATTGGGAAAAAGAATATCTTCAAATAAAAACTACACAGATGCATTCTGTGAAACTTATTTCTGATCTGTAAATTCAGTTAACAGAGATAAAACATATTTTTGATTGAGCAGTTATGAAAGATACTTTTTGTAGAAAATGCAAGTGGAGATTCGGAGCGCTAAGAGGGTAATAGTGGAAAAAGGAATGTCTTCAAATATAAACAACACAGAATAATTCGGTGAAACTTCTTTCTGATCTGTGCATTCAGCTAACAGAGTTAAACCATACTTTTGATTGAGCAGATCTGAACATTCTTTCTGTAGAAAATGCAACTGGACATTTGGAGCGCTAAGAGCGTAGTAGTGGAAAAAGGAATATATTCAAATATAAACTACACAGAAGCATTCTGTGAAACTTCTTTCTGATCTGAGCATTCAGCTAACAGAGTTAAACCATACTTTTGATTGAGCAGTTTTGAAACAGTCTGTCTGTAGAAAATGCAACTGGACATTCGTAGCGCTAAGTGGGTAATAGTGGAAAAAAGAATATGTTCAAATATAAACTACACAGAAGCATTGTATGAAACTTCTTTCTGTTCTGTGCATTCAACTAACAGAGTTGAACCTTACTTTTGATTGAGCCGTTCTGAAATACTCTTTCTGTAGAAATTGCAATTGGACATTCTGAGCGCTAGGAGGCCTATATTGGGAAAAAGAATGTCTACAAATAAAAACTACACAGAAGAATTGTGTGAAACTTCTTTCTGTTCTGTTTGTTCAACTAAAAGAGTTGAACCTTAGTTTTGATTGAGCCGTTCTGAAACACTCTTTCTGTAGAAAATGCAAGTGGAGATTCGGAGCGCTAAGAGGGTATAGTGGAAAAAGGAATGTCTCCAAATATAAACTACACAGAATCATTCTGTGAAACTTCTTTCTGATCTGTGCATTCAGCTAACAGAGTTAAACCATACTTTTGATTGAGCAGATCTGGACACTCTTTCTGTAGAAAATGCAACTGGACATTTGGAGCGCTAAGAGAGTACTAGTGGAAAAAGGAATATATTCAAATATAAACTACACAGAAGCATTCTGTGAAACTTCTTTCTGATCTGAGCATTCAGCTAACAGAGTTAAACCATACTTTTGATTGAGCAGTTTTGAAACACTCTGTCTGTAGAAAATGCAACTGGACATTCGTAGCGCTAAGTGGGTAATAGTGGAAAAAAGAATATGTTCAAATATAAACTACACAGAAGCATTGTATGAAACTTCTTTCTGTTCTGTGCATTCAACTAACAGAGTTGAACCTTACTTTTGATTGAGCCTTTCTGAAACACTCTTTCTGTAGAAACTGCAATTGGACATTCTGAGCGCTAGGAGGCCTATATTGGGAAAAAGAATGTCTACAAATAAAAACTACACAGAAGAATTGTGTGAAACTACTTTCTGTTCTGTTTGTTCAACTAAAAGAGTTGAACCTTAGTTTTGATTGAGCCGTTCTGAAACACTCTTTCTGTAGAAAATGCAAGTGGAGATTCGGAGCGCTAAGATGGTAATAGTGGAAAAAGGAATGTCTCCAAATATAAACTACACAGAATTATTGTGTGAAACTTCTTTCTGATCTGTGCATTCAGCTAACAGAGTTAAACCATACTTCTGATTGAGCAGATCTGAACACTCTTTCTGTAGAAAATGCAACTGGACATTTGGAGCGCTAAGAGAGTAGTAGTGGAAAAAGGAATATATTCAAATATAAACTACACAGAAGCATTCTGTGAAACTTCTTTCTGATCTGAGCATTCAGCTAACAGAGTTAAACCATACTTTTGATTGAGCAGTTTTGAAACACTCTGTCTGTAGAAAATGCAACTGGACATTCGTAGCGCTAAGTGGGTAATTGTGGAAAAAAGAATACGTTCAAATATAAACTACACAGAAGCATTGTATGAAACTTCTTTCTGTTCTGTGCATTCAACTAACAGAGTTGAACCTTACTTTTGATTGAGCCTTTCTGAAACACTCTTTCTGTAGAAACTGCAATTGGACATTCTGAGCGCTAAGAGGCCTATATTGGGAAAAATAATATCTTCAAATAAAAACTACACAGAAGCATTGTGTGAAACTTATTTCTGATATGTTCATTAAGCTAACAGAGTTAAACCATAGTTTTGATTGCGCAGTTCTGAACACTCTTTCTGTATAAAATGCAAGTGGACATTCGGAGCGCTAAGAGGGTAATAGTGGAAAAAGGAATATATTAAAATATAAACTACACAGTAGCATTCTGTGAAAATTCTTTCTGTTCTGTGCATTCAACTAACAGAGTTGAACCTTACTTTTGATTGAGCCGTTCTGAAACACTCTTTCTGTAGAAACTGCAATTGGACATGCTAAGCGCTAAGAGGCCTACATTGAGAAAAAGAATATCTTCAAATAAAAACTACACAGATGCATTCTGTGAAACTTATTTCTGATCTGTAAATTCAGTTAACAGAGATAAAGCATATTTTTGATTGAGCAGTTATGAAACACTCTTTTTGTAGAAAATGCAAGTGGAGATTCGGAGCGCTAAGAGGGTAATAGTGGAAAAAGGAATGTCTTCAAATATAAACTACACAGAATCATTCGGTGAAACTTCTTTCTGATCTGTGCATTCAGCGAACAGAGTTAAACCATACTTTTGATTGAGCAGATCTGAACACTCTTTCTGTAGAAAATGCAACTGGACATTTGGAGCGCTAAGAGCGTAGTAGTGGAAAAAGGAATATATTCAAATACAAACTACTCAGAAGCATTCTGTGAAACTTCTTTCTGATCTGAGCATTCAGCTAACAGAGTTAAACCATACTTTTCATTGAGCAGTTTTGAAACACTCTGTCTGTAGAAAATGCAACTGGACATTCGTAGCGCTAAGTGGGTAATAGTGGAAAAAAGAATATGTTCAAATATAAACTACACAGAAGCATTGTGTGAAACTTCTTTCTGTTCTGTGCATTCAACTAACAGAGTTGAACCTTACTTTTGATTGAGCCTTTCTGAAACACTCTTTCTGTAGAAAATGCAATTGCACATTCTGAGCGCTAAGAGGCCTCTATTGGGAAAAATAATATCTTCAAATAAAAACTACACAGAAGCATTGTGTGAAACTTATTTCTGATATGTTCATTAAGCTAACAGAGTTAAACCATACTTTTGATTGCGCAGTTCTGAACACTCTTTCTGTAGAAAATGCAAGTGGACATTCGGAGCGCTAAGAGGGTAATAGTGGAAAAAGGAATATATTAAAATATAAACTACACAGTAGCATTCTGTGAAAATTCTTTCTGTTCTGTGCATTCAACTAACAGAGTTGAACCTTACTTTTGATTGAGCCGTTCTGAAACACTCTTTCTGTAGAAACTGCAATTGGACATGCTAAGCGCTAAGAGGCCTACATTGGGAAAAAGAATATCTTCAAATAAAAACTACACAGATGCATTCTGTGAAACTTATTTCTGATCTGTAAATTCAGTTAACAGAGATAAAACATATTTTTGATTGAGCAGTTATGAAAGATACTTTTTGTAGAAAATGCAAGTGGAGATTCGGAGCGCTAAGAGGGTAATAGTGGAAAAAGGAATGTCTTCAAATATAAACAACACAGAATAATTCGGTGAAACTTCTTTCTGATCTGTGCATTCAGCTAACAGAGTTAAACCATACTTTTGATTGAGCAGATCTGAACATTCTTTCTGTAGAAAATGCAACTGGACATTTGGAGCGCTAAGAGCGTAGTAGTGGAAAAAGGAATATATTCAAATATAAACTACACAGAAGCATTCTGTGAAACTTCTTTCTGATCTGAGCATTCAGCTAACAGAGTTAAACCATACTTTTGATTGAGCAGTTTTGAAACAGTCTGTCTGTAGAAAATGCAACTGGACATTCGTAGCGCTAAGTGGGTAATAGTGGAAAAAAGAATATGTTCAAATATAAACTACACAGAAGCATTGTATGAAACTTCTTTCTGTTCTGTGCATTCAACTAACAGAGTTGAACCTTACTTTTGATTGAGCCGTTCTGAAATACTCTTTCTGTAGAAATTGCAATTGGACATTCTGAGCGCTAGGAGGCCTATATTGGGAAAAAGAATGTCTACAAATAAAAACTACACAGAAGAATTGTGTGAAACTTCTTTCTGTTCTGTTTGTTCAACTAAAAGAGTTGAACCTTAGTTTTGATTGAGCCGTTCTGAAACACTCTTTCTGTAGAAAATGCAAGTGGAGATTCGGAGCGCTAAGAGGGTATAGTGGAAAAAGGAATGTCTCCAAATATAAACTACACAGAATCATTCTGTGAAACTTCTTTCTTATCTGTGCATTCAGCTAACAGAGTTAAACCATACTTTTGATTGAGCAGATCTGGACACTCTTTCTGTAGAAAATGCAACTGGACATTTGGAGCGCTAAGAGAGTACTAGTGGAAAAAGGAATATATTCAAATATAAACTACACAGAAGCATTCTGTGAAACTTCTTTCTGATCTGAGCATTCAGCTAACAGAGTTAAACCATACTTTTGATTGAGCAGTTTTGAAACACTCTGTCTGTAGAAAATGCAACTGGACATTCGTAGCGCTAAGTGGGTAATAGTGGAAAAAAGAATATGTTCAAATATAAACTACACAGAAGCATTGTATGAAACTTCTTTCTGTTCTGTGCATTCAACTAACAGAGTTGAACCTTACTTTTGATTGAGCCTTTCTGAAACACTCTTTCTGTAGAAACTGCAATTGGACATTCTGAGCGCTAGGAGGCCTATATTGGGAAAAAGAATGTCTACAAATAAAAACTGCACAGAAGAATTGTGTGAAACTACTTTCTGTTCTGTTTGTTCAACTAAAAGAGTTGAACCTTAGTTTTGATTGAGCCGTTCTGAAACACTCTTTCTGTAGAAAATGCAAGTGGAGATTCGGAGCGCTAAGATGGTAATAGTGGAAAAAGGAATGTCTCCAAATATAAACTACACAGAATTATTGTGTGAAACTTCTTTCTGATCTGTGCATGCAGCTAACAGAGTTAAACCATACTTTTGATTGAGCAGATCTGAACACTCTTTCTGTAGAAAATGCAACTGGACATTTGGAGCGCTAAGAGAGTAGTAGTGGAAAAAGGAATATATTCAAATATAAACTACACAGAAGCATTCTGTGAAACTTCTTTCTGATCTGAGCATTCAGCTAACAGAGTTAAACCATACTTTTGATTGAGCAGTTTTGAAACACTCTGTCTGTAGAAAATGCAACTGGACATTCGTAGCGCTAAGTGGGTAATAGTGGAAAAAAGAATACGTTCAAATATAAACTACACAGAAGCATTGTATGAAACTTCTTTCTGTTCTGTGCATTCAACTAACAGAGTTGAACCTTACTTTTGATTGAGCCTTTCTGAAACACTCTTTCTGTAGAAACTGCAATTGGACATTCTGAGCGCTAAGAGGCCTATATTGGGAAAAATAATATCTTCAAATAAAAACTACACAGAAGCATTGTGTGAAACTTATTTCTGATATGTTCATTAAGCTAACAGAGTTAAACAATAGTTTTGATTGCGCAGTTCTGAACACTCTTTCTGTAGAAAATGCAAGTGGACATTCGGAGCGCTAAGAGGGTAATAGCGGAAAAAGGAATATATTAAAATATAAACTACACAGTAGCATTCTGTGAAAATTCTTTCTGTTCTGTGCATTCAACTAACAGAGTTGAACCTTACTTTTGATTGAGCCGTTCTGAAACACTCTTTCTGTAGAAACTGCAATTGGACATGCTAAGCGCTAAGAGGCCTACATTGGGAAAAAGAATATCTTCAAATAAAAACTACACAGATGCATTCTGTGAAACTTATTTTTGATCTGTAAATTCAGTTAACAGAGATAAAACATATTTTTGATTGAGCAGTTATGAAAGATTCTTTTTGTAGAAAATGCAAGTGGAGATTCGGAGCGCTAAGAGGGTAATAGTGGAAAAAGGAATGTCTTCAAATATAAACTACACAGAATCATTCGGTGAAACTACTTTCTGATCTGTGCATTCAGCTAACAGAGTTAAACCATACTATTGATTGAGCAGATCAGAACACTCTTTCTGTAGAAAATGCAACTGGACATTTGGAGCGCTAAGAGCGTAGTAGTGGAAAAACGAATATATTCAAATATAAACAACACAGAAGCATTCTGTGAAACTTCTTTCTGATCTGAGCATTCAGCTAACAGAGTTAAACCATACTTTTGATTGAGCAGTTTTGAAACACTCAGTCTGTAGAAAATGCAACTGGACATTCGTAGCGCTAAGTGGGTAATAGTGGAAAAAAGAATATGTTCAAATATAAACTACACAGAAGCATTGTATGAAACTTCCTTCTGTTCTGTGCATTCAACTAACAGAGTTGAACCTTACTTTTGATTGAGCCTTTCTGAAACACTCTTTCTGTAGAAACTGCAATTGGACATTCTGAGCGCTAGGAGGCCTATATTGGGAAAAAGAATGTCTACAAATAAAAACTACACAGAAGAATTGTGTGAAACTTCTTTCTGTTCTGTTTGTTCAACTAAAAGAGTTGAACCTTAGTTTTGATTGAGCCGTTCTGAAACACTCTTTCTGTAGAAAATGCAAGTGGAGATTCGGAGCGCTAAGAGGGTAATAGTGGAAAAAGGAATGTCTCCAAATATAAACTACACCGAATTATTGTGTGAAACTTCTTTCTGATCTGTGCATTCAGCTAACAGAGTTAAACCATACTTTTGATTGAGCAGATCTGAACACTCTTTCTGTAGAAAATGCAACTGGACATTTGGAGCGCTAAGAGAGTAGTAGTGGAAAAAGGAATATATTCAAATATAAACTACACAGAAGCATTCTGTGAAACTTCTTTCTGATCTGAGCATTCAGCTAACAGAGTTAAACCATACTTTTGATTGAGCAGTTTTGAAACACTCTGTCTGTAGAAAATGCAACTGGACATTCGTAGCGCTAAGTGGGTAATAGTGGAAAAAAGAATACGTTCAAATATAAACTACACAGAAGCATTGTATGAAACTTCTTTCTGTTCTGTGCATTCAACTAACAGAGTTGAACCTTACTTTTGATTGAGCCTTTCTGAAACACTCTTTCTGTAGAAACTGCAATTGGACATTCTGAGCGCTAAGAGGCCTATATTGGGAAAAATAATATCTTCAAATAAAAACTACACAGAAGCATTGTGTGAAACTTATTTCTGATATGTTCATTAAGCTAACAGAGTTAAACCATAGTTTTGATTGCGCAGTTCTGAACACTCTTTCTGTAGAAAATGCAAGTGGACATTCGGAGCGCTAAGAGGGTAATAGTGGAAAAAGGAATATATTAAAATATAAACTACACAGTAGCATTCTGTGAAAATTCTTTCTGTTCTGTGCATTCAACTAACAGAGTTGAACCTTACTTTTGATTGAGCCGTTCTGAAACACTCTTTCTGTAGAAACTGCAATTGGACATGCTAAGCGCTAAGAGGCCTACATTGGGAAAAAGAATATCTTCAAATAAAAAATACACAGATGCATTCTGTGAAACTTATTTCTGATCTGTAAATTCAGTTAACAGAGATAAAACATATTTTTGATTGAGCAGTTATGAAAGATTCTTTTTGTAGAAAATGCAAGTGGAGATTCGGAGCGCTAAGAGGGTAATAGTGGAAAAAGGATTGTCTTCAAATATAAACTACACAGAATCATTCGGTGAAACTACTTTCTGATCTGTGCATTCAGCTAACAGAGTTAAACCATACTTTTGATTGAGCAGATCAGAACACTCTTTCTGTAGAAAATGCAACTGTACATTTGGAGCGCTAAGAGCGTAGTAGTGGAAAAAGGAATATATTCAAATATAAACTACACAGAAGCATTCTGTGAAACTTCTTTCTGATCTGAGCATTCAGCTAACAGAGTTAAACCATACTTTTGATTGAGCAGTTTTGAAACAGTCTGTCTGTAGAAAATGCAACTGGACATTCGTAGCGCTAAGTGGGTAATAGTGGAAAAAAGAATATGTTCAAATATAAACTACACAGAAGCATTGTATGAAACTTCTTTCTGTTCTGTGCATTCAACTAACAGAGTTGAACCTTACTTTTGATTGAGCCGTTCTGAAATACTCTTTCTGTAGAAACTGCAATTGGACATTCTGAGCGCTAGGAGGCCTATATTGGGAAAAAGAATGTCTACAAATAAAAACTACACAGAAGAATTGTGTGAAACTTCTTTCTGTTCTGTTTGTTCAACTAAAAGAGTTGAACCTTAGTTTTGATTGAGCCGTTCTGAAACACTCTTTCTGTAGAAAATGCAAGTGGAGATTCGGAGCGCTAAGAGGGTATAGTGGAAAAAGGAATGTCTCCAAATATAAACTACACAGAATCATTCTGTGAAACTTCTTTCTGATCTGTGCATTCAGCTAACAGAGTTAAACCATACTTTTGATTGAGCAGATCTGGACACTCTTTCTGTAGAAAATGCAACTGGACATTTGGAGCGCTAAGAGAGTACTAGTGGAAAAAGGAATATATTCAAATATAAACTACACAGAAGCATTCTGTGAAACTTCTTTCTGATCTGTGCATTCAGCTAACAGAGTTAAACCATACTTTTGATTGAGCAGTTTTGAAACACTCTGTCTGTAGAAAATGCAACTGGACATTCGTAGCACTAAGTGGGTAATAGTGGAAAAAAGAATATGTTCAAATATAAACTACACAGAAGCATTGTATGAAACTTCTTTCTGTTCTGTGCATTCAACTAACAGAGTTGAACCTTACTTTTGATTGAGCCTTTCTGAAACACTCTTTCTGTAGAAACTGCAATTGGACATTCTGAGCGCTAAGAGGACTCTATTGGGAAAAATAATATCTTCAAATAAAAACTACACAGAAGCATTGTGTGAAACTTATTTCTGATATGTTCATTAAGCTAACAGAGTTAAACCATACTTTTGATTGCGCAGTTCTGAACACTCTTTCTGTAGAAAATGCAAGTGGACATTCGGAGCGCTAAGAGGGTAATAGTGGAAAAAGGAATATATTCAAATATAAACTACACAGTAGCATTCTGTGAAAATACTTTCTGTTCTGTGCATTCAACTAACAGAGTTGAACCTTACTTTTGATTGAGCCTTTCTGAAACACTCTTTCTGTAGAAACTGCAATTGGACATGCTAAGCGCTAAGAGGCCTACATTGGGAAAAAGAATATCTTCAAATAAAAACTACACAGATGCATTCTGTGAAACTTATTTCTTATCTGTAAATTCAGTTAACAGATATAAAGCATATTTTTGATTGATCAGTTATGAAACACTCTTTTTGTAGAAAATGCAAGTGGAGATTCGGAGCGCTAAGAGGGTAATAGTGGAAAAAGGAATGTCTCCAAATATAAACTACACAGAATCATTCGGTGAAACTTCTTTCTGATCTGTGCATTCAGCTAACAGAGTTAAACCATACTTTTGATAGAGCAGATCTGAACACTCTTTCTGTAGAGAATGCAACTGGACATTTGGAGCGCTAAGAGCATAGTAGTGGATAAAGGAATATATTCAAATATAAACTACACAGAAGCATTCTGTGAAACTTCTTTCTGGTCTGAGCATTCAGCTAACAGAGTTAAACAATACTTTTGATTGAGCAGTTTTGAAACACTCTGTCTGTAGAAAATGCAACTGGACATTCGTAGCGCTAAGTGGGTAATAGTGGAAAAAAGAATATGTTCAAATATAAACTACACAGAAGCATTGTATGAAACTCCTTTCTGTTCTCTGCATTCAACTAACAGAGTTGAACCTTACTTTTGATTGAGCCGTTCTGAAATACTCTTTCTGTAGAAACTGCAATTGGACATTCTGAGCGCTAGGAGGCCTATATTGGGAAAAAGAATGTCTACAAATAAAAACTACACAGAAGAATTGTGTGAAACTTCTTTCTGTTCTGTTTGTTCAACTAAAAGAGTTGAACCTTACTTTTGATTGAGCCGTTCTGAAACACTCTTTCTGTAGAAAATGCAAGTGGAGATTCGGAGCGCTAAGAGGGTAATAGTGGAAAAAGGAATGTCTCCAAATATAAACTACACAGAATCATTCTGTGAAACTTCTTTCTGATCTGTGCATTCAGCTAACAGAGTTAAACCATACTTTTGATTGAGCAGATCTGAACACTCTTTCTGTAGAAAATGCAACTGGACATTTGGAGCGCTAAGAGAGTACTAGTTGAAAAAGGAATATATTCAAATATAAACTACACAGAAGCATTCTGTGAAACTCCTTTCTGATCTGAGCATTCAGCTAACAGAGTTAAACTATACTTTTGATTGAGCAGTTTTGAAACACTCTGTCTGTAGAAAATGCAACTGGACATTCGTAGCGCTAAGTGGGTAATAGTGGAAAAAAGAATATGTTCAAATATAAACTACACAGAAACATTGTATGAAACTTCTTTCTGTTCTGTGCATTCAACTAACAGAGTTGAACCTTGCTTTTGATTGAGCCTTTCTGAAACACTCTTTCTGTAGAAACTGCAATTGGACATTCTGAGCGCTAGGAGGCCTATATTGGGAAAAAGAATGTCTACAAATAAAAACTGCACAGAAGAATTGTGTGAAACTACTTTCTGTTCTGTTTGTTCAACTAAAAGAGTTGAACCTTAGTTTTGATTGAGCCGTTCTGAAACACTCTTTCTGTAGAAAATGCAAGTGGAGATTCGGAGCGCTAAGATGGTAATAGTGGAAAAAGGAATGTCTCCAAATATAAACTACACAGAATTATTGTGTGAAACTTCTTTCTGATCTGTGCATGCAGCTAACAGAGTTAAACCATACTTTTGATTGAGCAGATCTGAACACTCTTTCTGTAGAAAATGCAACTGGACATTTGGAGCGCTAAGAGAGTAGTAGTGGAAAAAGGAATATATTCAAATATAAACTACACAGAAGCATTCTGTGAAACTTCTTTCTGATCTGAGCATTCAGCTAACAGAGTTAAACCATACTTTTGATTGAGCAGTTTTGAAACACTCTGTCTGTAGAAAATGCAACTGGACATTCGTAGCGCTAAGTGGGTAATAGTGGAAAAAAGAATACGTTCAAATATAAACTACACAGAAGCATTGTATGAAACTTCTTTCTGTTCTGTGCATTCAACTAACAGAGTTGAACCTTACTTTTGATTGAGCCTTTCTGAAACACTCTTTCTGTAGAAACTGCAATTGGACATTCTGAGCGCTAAGAGGCCTATATTGGGAAAAATAATATCTTCAAATAAAAACTACACAGAAGCATTGTGTGAAACTTATTTCTGATATGTTCATTAAGCTAACAGAGTTAAACAATAGTTTTGATTGCGCAGTTCTGAACACTCTTTCTGTAGAAAATGCAAGTGGACATTCGGAGCGCTAAGAGGGTAATAGCGGAAAAAGGAATATATTAAAATATAAACTACACAGTAGCATTCTGTGAAAATTCTTTCTGTTCTGTGCATTCAACTAACAGAGTTGAACCTTACTTTTGATTGAGCCGTTCTGAAACACTCTTTCTGTAGAAACTGCAATTGGACATGCTAAGCGCTAAGAGGCCTACATTGGGAAAAAGAATATCTTCAAATAAAAACTACACAGATGCATTCTGTGAAACTTATTTTTGATCTGTAAATTCAGTTAACAGAGATAAAACATATTTTTGATTGAGCAGTTATGAAAGATTCTTTTTGTAGAAAATGCAAGTGGAGATTCGGAGCGCTAAGAGGGTAATAGTGGAAAAAGGAATGTCTTCAAATATAAACTACACAGAATCATTCGGTGAAACTACTTTCTGATCTGTGCATTCAGCTAACAGAGTTAAACCATACTATTGATTGAGCAGATCAGAACACTCTTTCTGTAGAAAATGCAACTGGACATTTGGAGCGCTAAGAGCGTAGTAGTGGAAAAACGAATATATTCAAATATAAACAACACAGAAGCATTCTGTGAAACTTCTTTCTGATCTGAGCATTCAGCTAACAGAGTTAAACCATACTTTTGATTGAGCAGTTTTGAAACACTCAGTCTGTAGAAAATGCAACTGGACATTCGTAGCGCTAAGTGGGTAATAGTGGAAAAAAGAATATGTTCAAATATAAACTACACAGAAGCATTGTATGAAACTTCCTTCTGTTCTGTGCATTCAACTAACAGAGTTGAACCTTACTTTTGATTGAGCCTTTCTGAAACACTCTTTCTGTAGAAACTGCAATTGGACATTCTGAGCGCTAGGAGGCCTATATTGGGAAAAAGAATGTCTACAAATAAAAACTACACAGAAGAATTGTGTGAAACTTCTTTCTGTTCTGTTTGTTCAACTAAAAGAGTTGAACCTTAGTTTTGATTGAGCCGTTCTGAAACACTCTTTCTGTAGAAAATGCAAGTGGAGATTCGGAGCGCTAAGAGGGTAATAGTGGAAAAAGGAATGTCTCCAAATATAAACTACACCGAATTATTGTGTGAAACTTCTTTCTGATCTGTGCATTCAGCTAACAGAGTTAAACCATACTTTTGATTGAGCAGATCTGAACACTCTTTCTGTAGAAAATGCAACTGGACATTTGGAGCGCTAAGAGAGTAGTAGTGGAAAAAGGAATATATTCAAATATAAACTACACAGAAGCATTCTGTGAAACTTCTTTCTGATCTGAGCATTCAGCTAACAGAGTTAAACCATACTTTTGATTGAGCAGTTTTGAAACACTCTGTCTGTAGAAAATGCAACTGGACATTCGTAGCGCTAAGTGGGTAATAGTGGAAAAAAGAATACGTTCAAATATAAACTACACAGAAGCATTGTATGAAACTTCTTTCTGTTCTGTGCATTCAACTAACAGAGTTGAACCTTACTTTTGATTGAGCCTTTCTGAAACACTCTTTCTGTAGAAACTGCAATTGGACATTCTGAGCGCTAAGAGGCCTATATTGGGAAAAATAATATCTTCAAATAAAAACTACACAGAAGCATTGTGTGAAACTTATTTCTGATATGTTCATTAAGCTAACAGAGTTAAACCATAGTTTTGATTGCGCAGTTCTGAACACTCTTTCTGTAGAAAATGCAAGTGGACATTCGGAGCGCTAAGAGGGTAATAGTGGAAAAAGGAATATATTAAAATATAAACTACACAGTAGCATTCTGTGAAAATTCTTTCTGTTCTGTGCATTCAACTAACAGAGTTGAACCTTACTTTTGATTGAGCCGTTCTGAAACACTCTTTCTGTAGAAACTGCAATTGGACATGCTAAGCGCTAAGAGGCCTACATTGGGAAAAAGAATATCTTCAAATAAAAAATACACAGATGCATTCTGTGAAACTTATTTCTGATCTGTAAATTCAGTTAACAGAGATAAAACATATTTTTGATTGAGCAGTTATGAAAGATTCTTTTTGTAGAAAATGCAAGTGGAGATTCGGAGCGCTAAGAGGGTAATAGTGGAAAAAGGATTGTCTTCAAATATAAACTACACAGAATCATTCGGTGAAACTACTTTCTGATCTGTGCATTCAGCTAACAGAGTTAAACCATACTTTTGATTGAGCAGATCAGAACACTCTTTCTGTAGAAAATGCAACTGTACATTTGGAGCGCTAAGAGCGTAGTAGTGGAAAAAGGAATATATTCAAATATAAACTACACAGAAGCATTCTGTGAAACTTCTTTCTGATCTGAGCATTCAGCTAACAGAGTTAAACCATACTTTTGATTGAGCAGTTTTGAAACAGTCTGTCTGTAGAAAATGCAACTGGACATTCGTAGCGCTAAGTGGGTAATAGTGGAAAAAAGAATATGTTCAAATATAAACTACACAGAAGCATTGTATGAAACTTCTTTCTGTTCTGTGCATTCAACTAACAGAGTTGAACCTTACTTTTGATTGAGCCGTTCTGAAATACTCTTTCTGTAGAAACTGCAATTGGACATTCTGAGCGCTAGGAGGCCTATATTGGGAAAAAGAATGTCTACAAATAAAAACTACACAGAAGAATTGTGTGAAACTTCTTTCTGTTCTGTTTGTTCAACTAAAAGAGTTGAACCTTAGTTTTGATTGAGCCGTTCTGAAACACTCTTTCTGTAGAAAATGCAAGTGGAGATTCGGAGCGCTAAGAGGGTATAGTGGAAAAAGGAATGTCTCCAAATATAAACTACACAGAATCATTCTGTGAAACTTCTTTCTGATCTGTGCATTCAGCTAACAGAGTTAAACCATACTTTTGATTGAGCAGATCTGGACACTCTTTCTGTAGAAAATGCAACTGGACATTTGGAGCGCTAAGAGAGTACTAGTGGAAAAAGGAATATATTCAAATATAAACTACACAGAAGCATTCTGTGAAACTTCTTTCTGATCTGTGCATTCAGCTAACAGAGTTAAACCATACTTTTGATTGAGCAGTTTTGAAACACTCTGTCTGTAGAAAATGCAACTGGACATTCGTAGCACTAAGTGGGTAATAGTGGAAAAAAGAATATGTTCAAATATAAACCTCACAGAAGCATTGTATGAAACTTCTTTCTGTTCTGTGCATTCAACTAACAGAGTTGAACCTTACTTTTGATTGAGCCTTTCTGAAACACTCTTTCTGTAGAAACTGCAATTGGACATTCTGAGCGCTAAGAGGACTCTATTGGGAAAAATAATATCTTCAAATAAAAACTACACAGAAGCATTGTGTGAAACTTATTTCTGATATGTTCATTAAGCTAACAGAGTTAAACCATACTTTTGATTGCGCAGTTCTGAACACTCTTTCTGTAGAAAATGCAAGTGGACATTCGGAGCGCTAAGAGGGTAATAGTGGAAAAAGGAATATATTCAAATATAAACTACACAGTAGCATTCTGTGAAAATACTTTCTGTTCTGTGCATTCAACTAACAGAGTTGAACCTTACTTTTGATTGAGCCTTTCTGAAACACTCTTTCTGTAGAAACTGCAATTGGACATGCTAAGCGCTAAGAGGCCTACATTGGGAAAAAGAATATCTTCAAATAAAAACTACACAGATGCATTCTGTGAAACTTATTTCTTATCTGTAAATTCAGTTAACAGATATAAAGCATATTTTTGATTGATCAGTTATGAAACACTCTTTTTGTAGAAAATGCAAGTGGAGATTCGGAGCGCTAAGAGGGTAATAGTGGAAAAAGGAATGTCTCCAAATATAAACTACACAGAATCATTCGGTGAAACTTCTTTCTGATCTGTGCATTCAGCTAACAGAGTTAAACCATACTTTTGATAGAGCAGATCTGAACACTCTTTCTGTAGAGAATGCAACTGGACATTTGGAGCGCTAAGAGCATAGTAGTGGATAAAGGAATATATTCAAATATAAACTACACAGAAGCATTCTGTGAAACTTCTTTCTGGTCTGAGCATTCAGCTAACAGAGTTAAACAATACTTTTGATTGAGCAGTTTTGAAACACTCTGTCTGTAGAAAATGCAACTGGACATTCGTAGCGCTAAGTGGGTAATAGTGGAAAAAAGAATATGTTCAAATATAAACTACACAGAAGCATTGTATGAAACTCCTTTCTGTTCTCTGCATTCAACTAACAGAGTTGAACCTTACTTTTGATTGAGCCGTTCTGAAATACTCTTTCTGTAGAAACTGCAATTGGACATTCTGAGTGCTAGGAGGCCTATATTGGGAAAAAGAATGTCTACAAATAAAAACTACACAGAAGAATTGTGTGAAACTTCTTTCTGTTCTGTTTGTTCAACTAAAAGAGTTGAACCTTACTTTTGATTGAGCCGTTCTGAAACACTCTTTCTGTAGAAAATGCAAGTGGAGATTCGGAGCGCTAAGAGGGTAATAGTGGAAAAAGGAATGTCTCCAAATATAAACTACACAGAATCATTCTGTGAAACTTCTTTCTGATCTGTGCATTCAGCTAACAGAGTTAAACCATACTTTTGATTGAGCAGATCTGAACACTCTTTCTGTAGAAAATGCAACTGGACATTTGGAGCGCTAAGAGAGTACTAGTTGAAAAAGGAATATATTCAAATATAAACTACACAGAAGCATTCTGTGAAACTCCTTTCTGATCTGAGCATTCAGCTAACAGAGTTAAACTATACTTTTGATTGAGCAGTTTTGAAACACTCTGTCTGTAGAAAATGCAACTGGACATTCGTAGCGCTAAGTGGGTAATAGTGGAAAAAAGAATATGTTCAAATATAAACTACACAGAAACATTGTATGAAACTTCTTTCTGTTCTGTGCATTCAACTAACAGAGTTGAACCTTGCTTTTGATTGAGCCTTTCTGAAACACTCTTTCTGTAGAAACTGCAATTGGACATTCTGAGCGCTAGGAGGCCTATATTGGGAAAAAGAATGTCTACAAATAAAAACTACACAGAAGAATTGTGTGAAACTTCTTTCTGTTCTGTTTGTTCAACTAAAAGAGTTGAACCTTAGTTTTGATTGAGCCGTTCTGAAACACTCTTTCTGTAGAAAATGCAAGTGGAAGTTCGGAGCGCTAAGAGGGTAATAGTGGAAAAAGGAATGTCTCCAAATATAAACTACACAGAATTATTGTGTGAAATTTCTTTCTGATCTGTGCATTCAGCTAACAGAGTTAAACCATACTTTTGATTGAGCAGATCTGAACTCTCTTTCTGTAGAAAATGCAACTGGACATTTGGAGCGCTAAGAGAGTAGTAATGGAAAAAGGAATATATTCAAATATAAACTACACAGAAGCATTCTGTGAAACTTCTTTCTGATCTGAGCATTCAGCTAACAGAGTTAAACCATACTTTTGATTGAGCAGTTTTGAAACACTCTGTCTGTAGAAAATGCAACTGGACATTCGTAGCGCTAAGTGGGTAATAGTGGAAAAAGGAATACGTTCAAATATAAACTACACAGAAGCATTCTGTGAAACTTCTTTCTGATCAGAGCATTCAGCTAACAGAGTTAAACCATACTTTTGATTGAGCAGTTTTGAAACACTCTGTCTGTAGAAAATGCAACTGGACATTCGTAGCGCTTAGTAGGTAATAGGTGAAAAAAAATACGTTCAAATATAAACTACACAGAAGCATTGTATGAAACTTCTTTCTGTTCTGTGCATTCAACTAACAGAGTTGAACCTTACTTTTGATTGAGCCTTTCTGAAACAATCTTTCTGTAGAAACTGCAATTGGACATTCTGAGCGCTAAGAGGCCTATATTGGGAAAAATAATATCTTCAAATAAAAACTACACAGAAGCATTGTGTGAAACTTATTTCTGATATGTTCATTAAGCTAACAGAGTTAAACCATACTTTTGATTGCGCAGTTCTGAACACTCTTTCTGTAGAAAATGCAAGTGGACATTCGGAGCGCTAAGAGGGTAATAGTGGAAAAAGGAATATATTCAAATATAAACTACACAGTAGCATTCTGTGAAAATTCTTTCTGTTCTGTGCATTCAACTAACAGAGTTGAACCTTACTTTTGATTGAGCCGTTCTGAAACACTCTTTCTGTAGAAACTGCAATTGGACATGCTAAGCGCTAAGAGGCCTACATTGGGAAAAAGAATATCTTCAAATAAAAACTACACAGATGCATTCTGTGAAACTTATTTCTGATCTGTAAATTCAGTTAACAGAGATAAAGCATATTTTTGATTGAGCAGTTATGAAACACTCTTTTTGTAGAAAATGCAAGTGGAGATTCGGAGCGCTAAGAGGGTAATAGTGGAAAAAGGAATGTCTTCAAATATAAACTACACAGAATCATTCGGTGAAACTTCTTTCTGATCTGTGCATTCAGCTAACAGAGTTAAACCATACTTTTGATTGAGCAGATCTGAACACTCTTTCTGTAGAAAATGCAACTGGACATTTGGAGCGCTAAGAGCGTAGTAGTGGAAAAAGGAATATATTCAAATATAAACTACACAGAAGCATTCTGTGAAACTTCTTTCTGATCTGAGCATTCAGCTAACAGAGTTAAACCATACTTTTGATTGAGCAGTTTTGAAACAGTCTGTCTGTAGAAAATGCAACTGGACATTCGTAGCGCTAAGTGGGTAATAGTGGAAAAAAGAATATGTTCAAATATAAACTACACAGAAGCATTGTATGAAACTTCTTTCTGTTCTGTGCATTCAACTAACAGAGTTGAACCTTACTTTTGATTGAGCCGTTCTGAAATACTCTTTCTGTAGAAACTGCAATTGGACATTCTGAGCGCTAGGAGGCCTATATTGGGAAAAAGAATGTCTACAAATAAAAACTACACAGAAGAATTGTGTGAAACTTCTTTCTGTTCTGTTTGTTCAACTAAAAGAGTTGAACCTTAGTTTTGATTGAGCCGTTCTGAAACACTCTTTCTGTAGAAAATGCAAGTGGAGATTCGGAGCGCTAAGAGGGTATAGTGGAAAAAGGAATGTCTCCAAATATAAACTACACAGAATCATTCTGTGAAACTTCTTTCTGATCTGTGCATTCAGCTAACAGAGTTAAACCATACTTTTGATTGAGCAGATCTGGACACTCTTTCTGTAGAAAATGCAACTGGACATTTGGAGCGCTAAGAGAGTACTAGTGGAAAAAGGAATATATTCAAATATAAACTACACAGAAGCATTCTGTGAAACTTCTTTCTGATCTGAGCATTCAGCTAACAGAGTTAAACCATACTTTTGATTGAGCAGTTTTGAAACACTCTGTCTGTAGAAAATGCAACTGGACATTCGTAGCGCTAAGTGGGTAATAGTGGAAAAAAGAATATGTTCAAATATAAACTACACAGAAGCATTGTATGAAACTTCTTTCTGTTCTGTGCATTCAACTAACAGAGTTGAACCTTACTTTTGATTGAGCCTTTCTGAAACACTCTTTCTGTAGAAACTGCAATTGGACATTCTGAGCGCTAGGAGGCCTATATTGGGAAAAAGAATGTCTACAAATAAAAACTACACAGAAGAATTGTGTGAAACTACTTTCTGTTCTGTTTGTTCAACTAAAAGAGTTGAACCTTAGTTTTGATTGAGCCGTTCTTAAACACTCTTTCTGTAGAAAATGCAAGTGGAGATTCGGAGCGCTAAGATGGTAATAGTGGAAAAAGGAATGTCTCCAAATATAAACTACACAGAATTATTGTGTGAAACTTCTTTCTGATCTGTGCATTCAGCTAACAGAGTTAAACCATACTTTTGATTGAGCAGATCTGAACACTCTTTCTGTAGAAAATGCAACTAGACATTTGGAGCGCTAAGAGAGTAGTAGTGGAAAAAGGAATATATTCAAATATAAACTACACAGAAGCATTCTGTGAAACTTCTTTCTGATCTGAGCATTCAGCTAACAGAGTTAAACCATACTTTTGATTGAGCAGTTTTGAAACACTCTGTCTGTAGAAAATGCAACTGGACATTCGTAGCGCTAAGTGGGTAATAGTGGAAAAAAGAATACGTTCAAATATAAACTACACAGAAGCATTGTATGAAACTTCTTTCTGTTCTGTGCATTCAACTAACAGAGTTGAACCTTACTTTTGATTGAGCCTTTCTGAAACACTCTTTCTGTAGAAACTGCAATTGGACATTCTGAGCGCTAAGAGGCCTATATTTGGAAAAATAATATCTTCAAATAAAAACTACACAGAAGCATTGTGTGAAACTTATTTCTGATATGTTCATTAAGCTAACAGAGTTAAACAATAGTTTTGATTGCGCAGTTCTGAACACTCTTTCTGTAGAAAATTCAAGTGGACATTCGGAGCGCTAAGTGGGTAATAGCGGAAAAAGGAATATATTAAAATATAAACTACACAGTAGCATTCTGTGAAAATTCTTTCTGTTCTGTGCATTCAACTAACAGAGTTGAACCTTACTTTTGATTGAGCCGTTCTGAAACACTCTTTCTGTAGAAACTGCAATTGGACATGCTAAGCGCTAAGAGGCCTACATTGGGAAAAAGAATATCTTCAAATAAAAACTACACAGATGCATTCTGTGAAACTTATTTCTGATATGTAAATTCAGTTAACAGAGATAAAACATATTTTTGATTGAGCAGTTATGAAAGATTCTTTTTGTAGAAAATGCAAGTGGAGATTCGGAGCGCTAAGAGGGTAATAGTGGAAAAAGGAATGTCTTCAAATATAAACTACACAGAATCATTCGGTGAAACTACTTTCTGATCTGTGCATTCAGCTAACAGAGTTAAACCATACTTTTGATTGAGCAGATCAGAACACTCTTTCTGTAGAAAATGCAACTGGACATTTGGAGCGCTAAGAGCGTAGTAGTGGAAAAACGAATATATTCAAATATAAACAACACAGAAGCATTCTGTGAAACTTCTTTCTGATCTGAGCATTCAGCTAACAGAGTTAAACCATACTTTTGATTGAGCAGTTTTGAAACACTCAGTCTGTAGAAAATGCAACTGGACATTCGTAGCGCTAAGTGGGTAATAGTGGAAAAAAGAATATGTTCAAATATAAACTACACAGAAGCATTGTATGAAACTTCTTTCTGTTCTGTGCATTCAACTAACAGAGTTGAACCTTACTTTTGATTGAGCCTTTCTGAAACACTCTTTCTGTAGAAACTGCAATTGGACATTCTGAGCGCTAGGAGGCCTATATTGGGAAAAAGAATGTCTACAAATAAAAACTACACAGAAGAATTGTGTGAAACTTCTTTCTGTTCTGTTTGTTCAACTAAAAGAGTTGAACCTTAGTTTTGATTGAGCCGTTCTGAAACACTCTTTCTGTAGAAAATGCAAGTGGAGATTCGGAGCGCTAAGAGGGTAATAGTGGAAAAAGGAATGTCTCCAAATATAAACTACACAGAATTATTGTGTGAAACTTCTTTCTGATCTGTGCATTCAGCTAACAGAGTTAAACCATACTTTTGATTGAGCAGATCTGAACACTCTTTCTGTAGAAAATGCAACTGGACATTTGGAGCGCTAAGAGAGTAGTAGTGGAAAAAGGAATATATTCAAATATAAACTACACAGAAGCATTCTGTGAAACTTCTTTCTGATCTGAGCATTCAGCTAACAGAGTTAAACCATACTTTTGATTGAGCAGTTTTGAAACACTCTGTCTGTAGAAAATGCAACTGGACATTCGTAGCGCTAAGTGGGTAATAGTGGAAATAGAATACGTTCAAATATAAACTACACAGAAGCATTGTATGAAACTTCTTTCTGTTCTGTGCATTCAACTAACAGAGTTGAACCTTACTTTTGATTGAGCCTTTCTGAAACACTCTTTCTGTAGAAACTGCAATTGGACATTCTGAGCGCTAAGAGGCCTATATTGGGAAAAATAATATCTTCAAATAAAAACTACACAGAAGCATTGTGTGAAACTTATTTCTGATATGTTCATTAAGCTAACAGAGTTAAACCATAGTTTTGATTGCGCAGTTCTGAACACTCTTTCTGTAGAAAATGCAAGTGGACATTCGGAGCGCTAAGAGGGTAATAGTGGAAAAAGGAATATATTCAAATATAAACTACACAGTAGCATTCTGTGAAAATTCTTTCTGTTCTGTGCATTCAACTAACAGAGTTGAACCTTACTTTTGATTGAGCCGTTCTGAAACACTCTTTCTGTAGAAACTGCAATTGGACATGCTAAGCGCTAAGAGGCCTACATTGGGAAAAAGAATATCTTCAAATAAAAACTACACAGATGCATTCTGTGAAACTTATTTCTGATCTGTAAATTCAGTTAACAGAGATAAAACATATTTTTGATTGAGCAGTTATGAAAGATTCTTTTTGTAGAAAATGCAAGTTGAGATTCGGAGCGCTAAGAGGGTAATAGTGGAAAAAGGAATGTCTTCAAATATAAACTACACAGAATCATTCGGTGAAACTACTTTCTGATCTGTGCATTCAGCTAACAGAGTTAAACCATACTTTTGATTGAGCAGATCAGAACACTCTTTCTGTAGAAAATGCAACTGTACATTTGGAGCGCTAAGAGCGTAGTAGTGGAAAAACGAATATATTCAAATATAAACAACACAGAAGCATTCTGTGAAACTTCTTTCTGATCTGAGCATTCAGCTAACAGAGTTAAACCATACTTTTGATTGAGCAGTTTTGAAACACTCAGTCTGTAGAAAATGCAACTGGACATTCGTAGCGCTAAGTGGGTAATAGTGGAAAAAAGAATATGTTCAAATATAAACTACACAGAAGCATTGTATGAAACATCTTTCTGTTCTGTGCATTCAACTAACAGAGTTGAACCTTACTTTTGATTGAGCCTTTCTGAAACACTCTTTCTGTAGAAACTGCAATTGGACATTCTGAGCGCTAGGAGGCCTATATTGGGAAAAAGAATGTCTACAAATAAAAACTACACAGAAGAATTGTGTGAAACTTCTTTCTGTTCTGTTTGTTCAACTAAAAGAGTTGAACCTTAGTTTTGATTGAGCCGTTCTGAAACACTCTTTCTGTAGAAAATGCAAGTGGAGATTCGGAGCGCTAAGAGGGTAATAGTGGAAAAAGGAATGTCTCCAAATATAAACTACACGGAATCATTCTGTGAAACTTCTTTCTGATCTGTGCATTCAGCTAACAGAGTTAAACCATACTTTTGATTGAGCAGTTTTGAAACACTCTGTCTGTAGAAAATGCAACTGGACATTCGTAGCACTAAGTGGGTAACAGTGGAAAAAAGAATATGTTCAAATATAAACTACACAGAAGCATTGTATGAAACTTCTTTCTGTTCTGTGCATTCAACTAACAGAGTTGAACCTTACTTTTGATTGAGCCTTTCTGAAACACTCTTTCTGTAGAAACTGCAATTGGACATTCTGAGCGCTAAGAGGACTCTATTGGGAAAAATAATATCTTCAAATAAAAACTACACAGAAGCATTGTGTGAAACTTATTTCTGATATGTTCATTAAGCTAACAGAGTTAAACCATACTTTTGATTGCGCAGTTCTGAACACTCTTTCTGTAGAAAATGCAAGTGGACATTCGGAGCGCTAAGAGGGTAATAGTGGAAAAAGGAATATATTCAAATATAAACTACACAGTAGCATTCTGTGAAAATACTTTCTGTTCTGTGCATTCAACTAACAGAGTTGAACCTTACTTTTGATTGAGCCTTTCTGAAACACTCTTTCTGTAGAAACTGCAATTGGACATGCTAAGCGCTAAGAGGCCTACATTGGGAAAAAGAATATCTTCAAATAAAAACTACACAGATGCATTCTGTGAAACTTATTTCTGATCTGTAAATTCAGTTAACAGAGATAAAGCATATTTTTGATTGATCAGTTATGAAACACTCTTTTTGTAGAAAATGCAAGTGGAGATTCGGAGCGCTAAGAGGGTAATAGTGGAAAAAGGAATGTCTCCAAATATAAACTACACAGAATCATTCGGTGAAACTTCTTTCTGATCTGTGCATTCAGCTAACAGTGTTAAACCATAGTTTTGATTGAGCAGATCTGAACACTCTTTCTGTAGAGAATGCAACTGGACATTTGGAGCGCTAAGAGCATAGTAGTGGATAAAGGAATATATTCAAATATAAACTACACAGAAGCATTCTGTGAAACTTCTTTCTGGTCTGAGCATTCAGCTAACAGAGTTAAACCATACTTTTGATTGAGCAGTTTTGAAACACTCTGTCTGTAGAAAATGCAACTGGACATTCGTAGCGCTAAGTGGGTAATAGTGGAAAAAAGAATATGTTCAAATATAAACTACACAGAAGCATTGTATGAAACTTCTTTCTGTTCTCTGCATTCAACTAACAGAGTTGAACCTTACTTTTGATTGAGCCGTTCTGAAATACTCTTTCTGTAGAAACTGCAATTGGACATTCTGAGCGCTAGGAGGCCTATATTGGGAAAAAGAATGTCTACAAATAAAAACTACACAGAAGAATTGTGTGAAACTTCTTTCTGTTCTGTTTGTTCAACTAAAAGAGTTGAACCTTTGTTTTGATTGAGCCGTTCTGAAACACTCTTTCTGTAGAAAATGCAAGTGGAGATTCGGAGCGCTAAGAGGGTAATAGTGGAAAAAGGAATGTCTCCAAATATAAACTACACAGAATCATTCTGTGAAACTTCTTTCTGATCTGTGCATTCAGCTAACAGAGTTAAACCATACTTTTGATTGAGCAGATCTGAACACTCTTTCTGTAGAAAATGCAACTGGACATTTGGAGCGCTAAGAGAGTACTAGTTGAAAAAGGAATATATTCAAATATAAACTACACAGAAGCATTCTGTGAAACTCCTTTCTGATCTGAGCATTCAGCTAACAGAGTTAAACTATACTTTTGATTGAGCAGTTTTGAAACACTCTGTCTGTAGAAAATGCAACTGGACATTCGTAGCGCTAAGTGGGTAATAGTGGAAAAAAGAATATGTTCAAATATAAACTACACAGAAACATTGTATGAAACTTCTTTCTGTTCTGTGCATTCAACTAACAGAGTTGAACCTTGCTTTTGATTGAGCCTTTCTGAAACACTCTTTCTGTAGAAACTGCAATTGGACATTCTGAGCGCTAGGAGGCCTATATTGGGAAAAAGAATGTCTACAAATAAAAACTACACAGAAGAATTGTGTGAAACTTCTTTCTGTTCTGTTTGTTCAACTAAAAGAGTTGAACCTTAGTTTTGATTGAGCCGTTCTGAAACACTCTTTCTGTAGAAAATGCAAGTGGAGGTTCGGAGCGCTAAGAGGGTAATAGTGGAAAAAGGAATGTCTCCAAATATAAACTACACAGAATTATTGTGTGAAATTTCTTTCTGATCTGTGCATTCAGCTAACAGAGTTAAACCATACTTTTGATTGAGCAGATCTGAACTCTCTTTCTGTAGAAAATGCAACTGGACATTTGGAGCGCTAAGAGAGTAGTAATGGAAAAAGGAATATATTCAAATATAAACTACACAGAAGCATTCTGTGAAACTTCTTTCTGATCTGAGCATTCAGCTAACAGAGTTAAACCATACTTTTGATTGAGCAGTTTTGAAACACTCTGTCTGTAGAAAATGCAACTGGACATTCGTAGCGCTAAGTGGGTAATAGTGGAAAAAAGAATACGTTCAAATATAAACTACACAGAAGCATTCTGTGAAACTTCTTTCTGATCAGAGCATTCAGCTAACAGAGTTAAACCATACTTTTGATTGAGCAGTTTTGAAACACTCTGTCTGTAGAAAATGCAACTGGACATTCGTAGCGCTAAGTAGGTAATAGTGGAAAAAAAATACGTTCAAATATAAACTACACAGAAGCATTGTATGAAACTTCTTTCTGTTCTGTGCATTCAACTAACAGAGTTGAACCTTACTTTTGATTGAGCCTTTCTGAAACAATCTTTCTGTAGAAACTGCAATTGGACATTCTGAGCGCTAAGAGGCCTATATTGGGAAAAATAATATCTTCAAATAAAAACTACACAGAAGCATTGTGTGAAACTTATTTCTGATATGTTCATTAAGCTAACAGAGTTAAACCATACTTTTGATTGCGCAGTTCTGAACACTCTTTCTGTAGAAAATGCAAGTGTACATTCGGAGCGCTAAGAGGGTAATAGTGGAAAAAGGAATATATTCAAATATAAACTACACAGTAGCATTCTGTGAAAATTCTTTCTGTTCTGTGCATTCAACTAACAGAGTTGAACCTTACTTTTGATTGAGCCGTTCTGAAACACTCTTTCTGTAGAAACTGCAATTGGACATGCTAAGCGCTAAGAGGCCTACATTGGGAAAAAGAATATCTTCAAATAAAAACTACACAGATGCATTCTGTGAAACTTATTTCTGATCTGTAAATTCAGTTAACAGAGATAAAGCATATTTTTGATTGAGCAGTTATGAAACACTCTTTTTGTAGAAAATGCAAGTGGAGATTCTGAGCGCTAAGAGGGTAATAGTGGAAAAAGGAATGTCTTCAAATATAAACTACACAGAATCATTCGGTGAAACTTCTTTCTGATCTGTGCATTCAGCTAACAGAGTTAAACCATACTTTTGATTGAGCAGATCTGAACACTCTTTCTGTAGAAAATGCAACTGGACATTTGGAGCGCTAAGAGCGTAGTAGTGGAAAAAGGAATATATTCAAATATAAACTACACAGAAGCATTCTGTGAAACTTCTTTCTGATCTGAGCATTCAGCTAACAGAGTTAAACCATACTTTTGATTGAGCAGTTTTGAAACAGTCTGTCTGTAGAAAATGCAACTGGACATTCGTAGCGCTAAGTGTGTAATAGTGGAAAAAAGAATATGTTCAAATATAAACTACACAGAAGCATTGTATGAAACTTCTTTCTGTTCTGTGCATTCAACTAACAGAGTTGAACCTTACTTTTGATTGAGCCGTTCTGAAATACTCTTTCTGTAGAAACTGCAATTGGACATTCTGAGCGCTAGGAGGCCTATATTGGGAAAAAGAATGTCTACAAATAAAAACTACACAGAAGAATTGTGTGAAACTTCTTTCTGTTCTGTTTGTTCAACTAAATGAGTTGAACCTTAGTTTTGATTGAGCCGTTCTGAAACACTCTTTCTGTAGAAAATGCAAGTGGAGATTCGGAGCGCTAAGAGGGTATAGTGGAAAAAGGAATGTCTCCAAATATAAACTACACAGAATCATTCTGTGAAACTTCTTTCTGATCTGTGCATTCAGCTAACAGAATTAAACCATACTTTTGATTGAGCAGATCTGGACACTCTTTCTGTAGAAAATGCAACTGGACATTTGGAGCGCTAAGAGAGTACTAGTGGAAAAAGGAATATATTCAAATATAAACTACACAGAAGCATTCTGTGAAACTTCTTTCTGATCTGAGCATTCAGCTAACAGAGTTAAACCATACTTTTGATTGAGCAGTTTTGAAACACTCTGTCTGTAGAAAATGCAACTGGACATTCGTAGCGCTAAGTGGGTAATAGTGGAAAACAGAATATGTTCAAATATAAACTACACAGAAGCATTGTATGAAACTTCTTTCTGTTCTGTGCATTCAACTAACAGAGTTGAACCTTACTTTTGATTGAGCCTTTCTGAAACACTCTTTCTGTAGAAACTGCAATTGGACATTCTGAGCGCTAGGAGGCCTATATTGGGAAAAAGAATGTCTACAAATAAAAACTACACAGAAGAATTGTGTGAAACTACTTTCTGTTCTGTTTGTTCAACTAAAAGAGTTGAACCTTAGTTTTGATTGAGCCGTTCTGAAACACTCTTTCTGTAGAAAATGCAAGTGGAGATTCGGAGCGCTAAGATGGTAATAGTGGAAAAAGGAATGTCTCCAAATATAAACTACACAGAATTATTGTGTGAAACTTCTTTCTGATCTGTGCATTCAGCTAACAGAGTTAAACCATACTTTTGATTGAGCAGATCTGAACACTCTTTCTGTAGAAAATGCAACTAGACATTTGGAGCGCTAAGAGAGTAGTAGTGGAAAAAGGAATATATTCAAATATAAACTACACAGAAGCATTCTGTGAAACTTCTTTCTGATCTGAGCATTCAGCTAACAGAGTTAAACCATACTTTTGATTGAGCAGTTTTGAAACACTCTGTCTGTAGAAAATGCAACTGGACATTCGTAGCGCTAAGTGGGTAATAGTGGAAAAAAGAATACGTTCAAATATAAACTACACAGAAGCATTGTATGAAACTTCTTTCTGTTCTGTGCATTCAACTAACAGAGTTGAACCTTACTTTTGATTGAGCCTTTCTGAAACACTCTTTCTGTAGAAACTGCAATTGGACATTCTGAGCGCTAAGAGGCCTATATTGGGAAAAATAATATCTTCAAATAAAAACTACACAGAAGCATTGTGTGAAACTTATTTCTGATATGTTCATTAAGCTAACAGAGTTAAACCATACTTTTGATTGCGCAGTTCTGAACACTCTTTCTGTAGAAAATGCAAGTGTACATTCGGAGCGCTAAGAGGGTAATAGTGGAAAAAGGAATATATTCAAATATAAACTACACAGTAGCATTCTGTGAAAATTCTTTCTGTTCTGTGCATTCAACTAACAGAGTTGAACCTTACTTTTGATTGAGCCGTTCTGAAACACTCTTTCTGTAGAAACTGCAATTGGACATGCTAAGCGCTAAGAGGCCTACATTGGGAAAAAGAATATCTTCAAATAAAAACTACACAGATGCATTCTGTGAAACTTATTTCTGATCTGTTAATTCAGTTAACAGAGATAAAGCATATTTTTGATTGAGCAGTTATGAAACACTCTTTTTGTAGAAAATGCAAGTGGAGATTCGGAGCGCTAAGAGGGTAATAGTGGAAAAAGGAATGTCTTCAAATATAAACTACACAGAATCATTCGGTGAAACTTCTTTCTGATCTGTGCATTCAGCTAACAGAGTTAAACCATACTTTTGATTGAGCAGATCTGAACACTCTTTCTGTAGAAAATGCAACTGGACATTTGGAGCGCTAAGAGCGTAGTAGTGGAAAAAGGAATATATTCAAATATAAACTACACAGAAGCATTCTGTGAAACTTCTTTCTGATCTGAGCATTCAGCTAACAGAGTTAAACCATACTTTTGATTGAGCAGTTTTGAAACAGTCTGTCTGTAGAAAATGCAACTGGACATTCGTAGCGCTAAGTGTGTAATAGTGGAAAAAAGAATATGTTCAAATATAAACTACACAGAAGCATTGTATGAAACTTCTTTCTGTTCTGTGCATTCAACTAACAGAGTTGAACCTTACTTTTGATTGAGCCGTTCTGAAATACTCTTTCTGTAGAAACTGCAATTGGACATTCTGAGCGCTAGGAGGCCTATATTGGGAAAAAGAATGTCTACAAATAAAAACTACACAGAAGAATTGTGTGAAACTTCTTTCTGTTCTGTTTGTTCAACTAAATGAGTTGAACCTTAGTTTTGATTGAGCCGTTCTGAAACACTCTTTCTGTAGAAAATGCAAGTGGAGATTCGGAGCGCTAAGAGGGTATAGTGGAAAAAGGAATGTCTCCAAATATAAACTACACAGAATCATTCTGTGAAACTTCTTTCTGATCTGTGCATTCAGCTAACAGAATTAAACCATACTTTTGATTGAGCAGATCTGGACACTCTTTCTGTAGAAAATGCAACTGGACATTTGGAGCGCTAAGAGAGTACTAGTGGAAAAAGGAATATATTCAAATATAAACTACACAGAAGCATTCTGTGAAACTTCTTTCTGATCTGAGCATTCAGCTAACAGAGTTAAACCATACTTTTGATTGAGCAGTTTTGAAACACTCTGTCTGTAGAAAATGCAACTGGACATTCGTAGCGCTAAGTGGGTAATAGTGGAAAACAGAATATGTTCAAATATAAACTACACAGAAGCATTGTATGAAACTTCTTTCTGTTCTGTGCATTCAACTAACAGAGTTGAACCTTACTTTTGATTGAGCCTTTCTGAAACACTCTTTCTGTAGAAACTGCAATTGGACATTCTGAGCGCTAGGAGGCCTATATTGGGAAAAAGAATGTCTACAAATAAAAACTACACAGAAGAATTGTGTGAAACTACTTTCTGTTCTGTTTGTTCAACTAAAAGAGTTGAACCTTAGTTTTGATTGAGCCGTTCTGAAACACTCTTTCTGTAGAAAATGCAAGTGGAGATTCGGAGCGCTAAGATGGTAATAGTGGAAAAAGGAATGTCTCCAAATATAAACTACACAGAATTATTGTGTGAAACTTCTTTCTGATCTGTGCATTCAGCTAACAGAGTTAAACCATACTTTTGATTGAGCAGATCTGAACACTCTTTCTGTAGAAAATGCAACTAGACATTTGGAGCGCTAAGAGAGTAGTAGTGGAAAAAGGAATATATTCAAATATAAACTACACAGAAGCATTCTGTGAAACTTCTTTCTGATCTGAGCATTCAGCTAACAGAGTTAAACCATACTTTTGATTGAGCAGTTTTGAAACACTCTGTCTGTAGAAAATGCAACTGGACATTCGTAGCGCTAAGTGGGTAATAGTGGAAAAAAGAATACGTTCAAATATAAACTACACAGAAGCATTGTATGAAACTTCTTTCTGTTCTGTGCATTCAACTAACAGAGTTGAACCTTACTTTTGATTGAGCCTTTCTGAAACACTCTTTCTGTAGAAACTGCAATTGGACATTCTGAGCGCTAAGAGGCCTATATTGGGAAAAATAATATCTTCAAATAAAAACTACACAGAAGCATTGTGTGAAACTTATTTCTGATATGTTCATTAAGCTAACAGAGTTAAACAATAGTTTTGATTGCGCAGTTCTGAACACTCTTTCTGTAGAAAATGCAAGTGGACATTCGGAGCGCTAAGAGGGTAATAGCGGAAAAAGGAATATATTAAAATATAAACTACACAGTAGCATTCTGTGAAAATTCTTTCTGTTCTGTGCATTCAACTAACAGAGTTGAACCTTACTTTTGATTGAGCCGTTCTGAAACACTCTTTCTGTAGAAACTGCAATTGGACATGCTAAGCGCTAAGAGGCCTACATTGGGAAAAAGAATATCTTCAAATAAAAACTACACAGATGCATTCTGTGAAACTTATTTCTGATATGTAAATTCAGTTAACAGAGATACAACATATTTTTGATTGAGCAGTTATGAAAGATTCTTTTTGTAGAAAATGCAAGTGGAGATTCGGAGCGCTAAGAGGGTAATAGTGGAAAAAGGAATGTCTTCAAATATAAACTACACAGAATCATTCGGTGAAACTACTTTCTGATCTGTGCATTCAGCTAACAGAGTTAAACCATACTTTTGATTGAGCAGATCAGAACACTCTTTCTGTAGAAAATGCAACTGGACATTTGGAGCGCTAAGAGCGTAGTAGTGGAAAAACGAATATATTCAAATATAAACAACACAGAAGCATTCTGTGAAACTTGTTTCTGATCTGAGCATTCAGCTAACAGAGTTAAACCATACTTTTTATTGAGCAGTTTTGAAACACTCAGTCTGTAGAAAATGCAACTGGACATTCGTAGCGCTAAGTGGGTAATAGTGGAAAAAAGAATATGTTCAAATATAAACTACACAGAAGCATTGTATGAAACTTCTTTCTGTTCTGTGCATTCAACTAACAGAGTTGAACCTTACTTTTGATTGAGCCTTTCTGAAACACTCTTTCTGTAGAAACTGCAATTGGACATTCTGAGCGCTAGGAGGCCTATATTGGGAAAAAGAATGTCTACAAATAAAAACTACACAGAAGAATTGTGTGAAACTTCTTTCTGTTCTGTTTGTTCAACTAAAAGAGTTGAACCTTAGTTTTGATTGAGCCGTTCTGAAACACTCTTTCTGTAGAAAATGCAAGTGGAGATTCGGAGCGCTAAGAGGGTAATAGTGGAAAAAGGAATGTCTCCAAATATAAACTACACAGAATTATTGTGTGAAAATTCTTTCTGATCTGTGCATTCAGCTAACAGAGTTAAACCATACTTTTGATTGAGCAGATCTGAACACTCTTTCTGTAGAAAATGCAACTGGACATTTGGAGCGCTAAGAGAGTAGTAGTGGAAAAAGGAATATATTCAAATATAAACTACACAGAAGCATTCTGTGAAACTTCTTTCTGATCTGAGCATTCAGCTAACAGAGTTAAACCATACTTTTGATTTAGCAGTTTTGAAACACTCTGTCTGTAGAAAATGCAACTGGACATTCGTAGCGCTAAGTGGGTAATAGTGGAAAAAAGAATACGTTCAAATATAAACTACACAGAAGCATTGTATGAAACTTCTTTCTGTTCTGTGCATTCAACTAACAGAGTTGAACCTTACTTTTGATTGAGCCTTTCTGAAACACTCTTTCTGTAGAAACTGCAATTGGACATTCTGAGCGCTAAGAGGCCTATATTGGGAAAAATAATATCTTCAAATAAAAACTACACAGAAGCATTGTGTGAAACTTATTTCTGATATGTTCATTAAGCTAACAGAGTTAAACCATAGTTTTGATTGCGCAGTTCTGAACACTCTTTCTGTAGAAAATGCAAGTGGACATTCGGAGCGCTAAGAGGGTAATAGTGGAAAAAGGAATATATTAAAATATAAACTACACAGTAGCATTCTGTGAAAATTCTTTCTGTTCTGTGCATTCAACTAACAGAGTTGAACCTTACTTTTGATTGAGCCGTTCTGAAACACTCTTTCTGTAGAAACTGCAATTGGACATGCTAAGCGCTAAGAGGCCTACATTGGGAAAAAGAATATCTTCAAATAAAAACTACACAGATGCATTCTGTGAAACTTATTTCTGATCTGTAAATTCAGTTAACAGAGATAAAACATATTTTTGATTGAGCAGTTATGAAAGATTCTTTTTGTAGAAAATGCAAGTGGAGATTCGGAGCGCTAAGAGGGTAATAGTGGAAAAAGGAATGTCTTCAAATATAAACTACACAGAATCATTCGGTGAAACTACTTTCTGATCTGTGCATTCAGCTAACAGAGTTAAACCATACTTTTGATTGAGCAGATCAGAACACTCTTTCTGTAGAAAATGCAACTGTACATTTGGAGCGCTAAGAGCGTAGTAGTGGAAAAACGAATATATTCAAATATAAACAACACAGAAGCATTCTGTGAAACTTCTTTCTGATCTGAGCATTCAGCTAACAGAGTTAAACCATACTTTTGATTGAGCAGTTTTGAAACACTCAGTCTGTAGAAAATGCAACTGGACATTCGTAGCGCTAAGTGGGTAATAGTGGAAAAAAGAATATGTTCAAATATAAACTACACAGAAGCATTGTATGAAACATCTTTCTGTTCTGTGCATTCAACTAACAGAGTTGAACCTTACTTTTGATTGAGCCTTTCTGAAACACTCTTTCTGTAGAAACTGCAATTGGACATTCTGAGCGCTAGGAGGCCTATATTGGGAAAAAGAATGTCTACAAATAAAAACTACACAGAAGAATTGTGTGAAACTTCTTTCTGTTCTGTTTGTTCAACTAAAAGAGTTGAACCTTAGTTTTGATTGAGCCGTTCTGAAACACTCTTTCTGTAGAAAATGCAAGTGGAGATTTGGAGCGCTAAGAGGGTAATAGTGGAAAAAGGAATGTCTCCAAATATAAACTACACGGAATCATTCTGTGAAACTTCTTTCTGATCTGTGCATTCAGCTAACAGAGTTAAACCATACTTTTGATTGAGCAGTTTTGAAACACTCTGTCTGTAGAAAATGCAACTGGACATTCGTAGCACTAAGTGGGTAATAGTGGAAAAAAGAATATGTTCAAATATAAACTACACAGAAGCATTGTATGAAACTTCTTTCTGTTCTGTGCATTCAACTAACAGAGTTGAACCTTACTTTTGATTGAGCCTTTCTGAAACACTCTTTCTGTAGAAACTGCAATTGGACATTCTGAGCGCTAAGAGGACTCTATTGGGAAAAATAATATCTTCAAATAAAAACTACACAGAAGCATTGTGTGAAACTTATTTCTGATATGTTCATTAAGCTAACAGAGTTAAACCATACTTTTGATTGCGCAGTTCTGAACACTCTTTCTGTAGAAAATGCAAGTGGACATTCGGAGCGCTAAGAGGGTAATAGTGGAAAAAGGAATATATTCAAATATAAACTACACAGTAGCATTCTGTGAAAATACTTTCTGTTCTGTGCATTCAACTAACAGAGTTGAACCTTACTTTTGATTGAGCCTTTCTGAAACACTCTTTCTGTAGAAACTGCAATTGGACATGCTAAGCGCTAAGAGGCCTACATTGGGAAAAAGAATATCTTCAAATAAAAACTACACAGATGCATTCTGTGAAACTTATTTCTGATCTGTAAATTCAGTTAACAGAGATAAAGCATATTTTTGATTGATCAGTTATGAAACACTCTTTTTGTAGAAAATGCAAGTGGAGATTCGGAGCGCTAAGAGGGTAATAGTGGAAAAAGGAATGTCTCCAAATATAAACTACACAGAATCATTCGGTGAAACTTCTTTCTGATCTGTGCATTCAGCTAACAGTGTTAAACCATAGTTTTGATTGAGCAGATCTGAACACTCTTTCTGTAGAGAATGCAACTGGACATTTGGAGCGCTAAGAGCATAGTAGTGGATAAAGGAATATATTCAAATATAAACTACACAGAAGCATTCTGTGAAACTTCTTTCTGGTCTGAGCATTCAGCTAACAGAGTTAAACCATACTTTTGATTGAGCAGTTTTGAAACACTCTGTCTGTAGAAAATGCAACTGGACATTCGTAGCGCTAAGTGGGTAATAGTGGAAAAAAGAATATGTTCAAATATAAACTACACAGAAGCATTGTATGAAACTTCTTTCTGTTCTCTGCATTCAACTAACAGAGTTGAACCTTACTTTTGATTGAGCCGTTCTGAAATACTCTTTCTGTAGAAACTGCAATTGGACATTCTGAGCGCTAGGAGGCCTATATTGGGAAAAAGAATGTCTACAAATAAAAACTACACAGAAGAATTGTGTGAAACTTCTTTCTGTTCTGTTTGTTCAACTAAAAGAGTTGAACCTTAGTTTTGATTGAGCCATTCTGAAACACTCTTTCTGTAGAAAATGCAAGTGGAGATTCGGAGCGCTAAGAGGGTAATAGTGGAAAAAGGAATGTCTCCAAATATAAACTACACAGAATCATTCTGTGAAACTTCTTTCTGATCTGTGCATTCAGCTAACAGAGTTAAAACATACTTTTGATTGAGCAGATCTGAACACTCTTTCTGTAGAAAATGCAACTGGACATTTGGAGCGCTAAGAGAGTACTAGTTGAAAAAGGAATATATTCAAATATAAACTACACAGAAGCATTCTGTGAAACTCCTTTCTGATCTGAGCATTCAGCTAACGGAGTTAAACTATACTTTTGATTGAGCAGTTTTGAAACACTCTGTCTGTAGAAAATGCAACTGGACATTCGTAGCGCTAAGTGGGTAATAGTGGAAAAAAGAATATGTTCAAATATAAACTACACAGAAACATTGTATGAAACTTCTTTCTGTTCAGTGCATTCAACTAACAGAGTTGAACCTTGCTTTTGATTGAGCCTTTCTGAAACACTCTTTCTGTAGAAACTGCAATTGGACATTCTGAGCGCTAGGAGGCCTATATTGGGAAAAAGAATGTCTACAAATAAAAACTACACAGAAGAATTGTGTGAAACTTCTTTCTGTTCTGTTTGTTCAACTAAAAGAGTTGAACCTTAGTTTTGATTGAGCCGTTCTGAAACACTCTTTCTGTAGAAAATGCAAGTGGAGGTTCGGAGCGCTAAGAGGGTAATAGTGGAAAAAGGAATGTCTCCAAATATAAACTACACAGAATTATTGTGTGAAATTTCTTTCTGATCTGTGCATTCAGCTAACAGAGTTAAACCATACTTTTGATTGAGCAGATCTGAACTCTCTTTCTGTAGAAAATGCAACTGGACATTTGGAGCGCTAAGAGAGTAGTAATGGAAAAAGGAATATATTCAAATATAAACTACACAGAAGCATTCTCTGAAACTTCTTTCTGATCTGAGCATTCAGCTAACAGAGTTAAACCATACTTTTGATTGAGCAGTTTTGAAACACTCTGTCTGTAGAAAATGCAACTGGACATTCGTAGCGCTAAGTGGGTAATAGTGGAAAAAAGAATACGTTCAAATATAAACTACACAGAAGCATTCTGTGAAACTTCTTTCTGATCAGAGCATTCAGCTAACAGAGTTAAACCATACTTTTGATTGAGCAGTTTTGAAACACTCTGTCTGTAGAAAATGCAACTGGACATTCGTAGCGCTAAGTAGGTAATAGTGGAAAAAAAATACGTTCAAATATAAACTACACAGAAGCATTGTATGAAACTACTTTCTGTTCTGTGCATTCAACTAACAGAGTTGAACCTTACTTTTGATTGAGCCTTTCTGAAACACTCTTTCTGTAGAAACTGCAATTGGACATTCTGAGCGCTAGGAGGCCTATATTGGGAAAAAGAATGTCTACAAATAAAAACTACACAGAAGCATTGTGTGAAACTTATTTCTGATATGTTCATTAAGCTAACAGAGTTAAACCATACTTTTGATTGCGCAGTTCTGAACACTCTTTCTGTAGAAAATGCAAGTGGACATTCGGAGCGCTAAGAGGGTAATAGTGGAAAAAGGAATATATTCAAATATAAACTACACAGTAGCATTCTGTGAAAATTCTTTCTGTTCTGTGCATTCAACTAACAGAGTTGAACCTTACTTTTGATTGAGCCGTTCTGAAACACTCTTTCTGTAGAAACTGCAATTGGACATGCTAAGCGCTAAGAGGCCTACATTGGGAAAAAGAATATCTTCAAATAAAAACTACACAGATGCATTCTGTGAAACTTATTTCTGATCTGTAAATTCAGTTAACAGAGATAAATCATATTTTTGATTGAGCAGTTATGAAACACTCTTTTTGTAGAAAATGCAAGTGGAGATTCGGAGCGCTAAGAGGGTAATAGTGGAAAAAGGAATGTCTTCAAATATAAACTACACAGAATCATTCGGTGAAACTTCTTTCTGATCTGTGCATTCAGCTAACAGAGTTAAACCATACTTTTGATTGAGCAGATCTGAACACTCTTTCTGTAGAAAATGCAACTGGACATTTGGAGCGCTAAGAGCGTAGTAGTGGAAAAAGGAATATATTCAAATATAAACAACACAGAAGCATTCTGTGAAACTTCTTTCTGATCTGAGCATTCAGCTAACAGAGTTAAACCATACTTTTCATTGAGCAGTTTTGAAACACTCTGTCTGTAGAAAATGCAACTGGACATTCGTAGCGCTAAGTGGGTAATAGTGGAAAAAAGAATATGTTCAATTATAAACTACACAGAAGCATTGTATGAAACTTCTTTCTGTTCTGTGCATTCAACTAACAGAGTTGAACCTTACTTTTGATTGAGCCTTTCTGAAACACTCTTTCTGTAGAAACTGCAATTGCAAATTCTGAGCGCTAAGAGGCCTCTATTGGGAAAAGTAATATCTTCAAATAAAAACTACACAGAAGCATTGTGTGAAACTTATTTCTGATTTGTTCATTAAGCTAACAGAGTTAAACCATACTTTTGATTGCGCAGTTCTGAACTCTCTTTCTGTAGAAAATGCAAGTGGACATTCGGAGCGCTAAGAGGGTAATAGTGGAAAAAGGAATATATTCAAATATAAACTACACAGTAGCATTCTGTGAAAATTCTTTCTGTTCTGTGCATTCAACTAACAGAGTTGAACCTTACTTTTGATTGAGCCGTTCTGAAACACTCTTTCTGTAGAAACTGCAATTGGACATGCTAAGCGCTAAGAGGCCTACATTGGGAAAAAGAATATCTTCAAATAAAAACTACACAGATGCATTCTGTGAAACTTATTTCTGATCTGTAAATTCAGTTAACAGAGATAAAACATATTTTTGATTGAGCAGTTATGAAAGATTCCTTTTGTAGAAAATGCAAGTGGAGATTCGGAGCGCTAAGAGGGTAATAGTGGAAAAAGTAATGTCTTCAAATATAAACAACACAGAATCATTCGGTGAAACTTCTTTCTGATCTGTGCATTCAGCTAACAGAGTTAAACCATACTTTTGATTGAGCAGATCTGAACATTCTTTCTGTAGAAAATGCAACTGGACATTTGGAGCGCTAAGAGCGTAGTAGTGGAAAAAGGAATATATTCAAATATAAACTACACAGAAGCATTCTGTGAAACTACTTTCTGATCTGAGCATTCAGCTAACAGAGTTAAACCATACTTTTGATTGAGCAGTTTTGAAACAGTCTGTCTGTAGAAAATGCAACTGGACATTCGTAGCGCTAAGTGGGTAATAGTGGAAAAAAGAATATGTTCAAATATAAACTACACAGAAGCATTGTATGAAACTTCTTTCTGTTCTGTGCATTCAACTAACGGAGTTGAACCTTACTTTTGATTGAGCCGTTCTGAAATACTCTTTCTGTAGAAACTGCAATTGGACATTCTGAGCGCTAGGAGGCCTATATTGGGAAAAAGAATTTCTACAAATAAAAACTACACAGAAGAATTGTGTGAAACTACTTTCTGTTCTGTTTGTTCAACTAAAAGAGTTGAACATTAGTTTTGATTGAGCCGTTCTGAAACACTCTTTCTGTAGAAAATGCAAGTGGAGATTCGGAGCGCTAAGAGGGTAATAGTGGAAAAAGGAATGTCTCCAAATATAAACTGCACAGAATCATTCTGTGAAACTTCTTTCTGATCTGTGCATTCAGCTAACAGAGTTAAACCATACTTTTGATTGAGCAGATCTGAACACTCTTTCTGTAGAATATGCAACTGGACATTTGGAGCGCTAAGAGAGTACTAGTGGAAAAAGGAATATATTCAAATATAAACTACACAGAAGCATTCTGTGAAACTTCTTTCTGATCTGAGCATTCAGCTAACAGAGTTAAACCATACTTTTGATTGAGCAGTTTTGAAACACTCTGTCTGTAGAAAATGCAACTGGACATTCGTTGCGCTAAGTGGGTAATAGTGGAAAAAAGAATACGTTCAAATATAAACTACACAGAAGCATTGTATGAAACTTCTTTCTGTTCTGTGCATTCAACTAACAGAGTTGAACCTTACTTTTGATTGAGCCTTTCTGAAACAATCTTTCTGTAGAAACTGCAATTGGACATTCTGAGCGCTAAGAGGCCTATATTGGGAAAAATAATATCTTCAAATAAAAACTACACAGAAGCATTGTGTGAAACTTATTTCTGATATGTTCATTAAGCTAACAGAGTTAAACCATACTTTTCATTGCGCAGTTCTGAACACTCTTTCTGTAGAAAATGCAAGTGGACATTCGGAGCGCTAAGAGGGTAATAGTGGAAAAAGGAATATATTCAAATATAAACTACACAGTAGCATTCTGTGAAAATTCTTTCTGTTCTGTGCATTCAACTAACAGAGTTGAACCTTACTTTTGATTGAGCCGTTCTGAAATACTCTTTCTGTAGAAACTGCAATTGGACATTCTGAGCGCTATCAGGCCTATATTGGGAAAAAGAATGTCTACAAATAAAAACTACACAGAAGAATTGTGTGAAACTACTTTCTGTTCTGTTTGTTCAACTAAAAGAGTTGAACCTTAGTTTTGATTGAGCCGTTCTGAAACACTCTTTCGGTAGAAAATGCAAGTGGAGATTCGGAGCGCTAAGAGGGTAATAGTGGAAAAAGGAATGTCTCCAAATATAAACTACACAGAATTTTTGTGTGAAACTTCTTTCTGATCTGTGCATTCAGCTAACAGAGTTAAACCATACTTTTGATTGAGCAGATCTGAACACTCTTTCTGTAGAAAATGCAACTGGACATTTGGAGCGCTAAGAGAGTACTAGTGGAAAAAGGAATATATTCAAATATAAACTACACAGAAGCATTCTGTGAAACTTCTTTCTGATCTGAGCATTCAGCTAACAGAGTTAAACCATACTTTTGATTGAGCAGTTTTGAAACACTCTGTCTGTAGAAAATGCAACTGGACATTCGTAGCTCTAAGTGGGTAATAGTGGAAAAAAGAATATGTTCAAATATAAACTACACAGAAGCATTGTATGAAACTTCTTTCTGTTCTGTGCATTCAACTAACAGAGTTGAACCTTACTTTTGATTGAGCCTTTCTGAAACACTCTTTCTGTAGAAACTGCAATTGCACATTCTGAGCGCTAAGAGGCCTCTATTGGGAAAAATAATATCTTCAAATAAAAACTACACAGAAGCATTGTGTGAAACTTATTTCTGATATGTTCATTAAGCTAACAGAGTTAAACCATACTTTTGATTGCGCAGTTCTGAACACTCTTTCTGTAGAAAATGCAAGTGGACATTCGGAGCGCTAAGAGGGTAATAGTGGAAAAAGGAATATATTAAAATATAAACTACACAGTAGCATTCTGTGAAAATTCTTTCTGTTCTGTGCATTCAACTAACAGAGTTGAACCTTACTTTTGATTGAGCTGTTCTGAAACACTCTTTCTGTAGAAACTGCAATTGGACATGCTAAGCGCTAAGAGGCCTACATTGGGAAAAAGAATATCTTCAAATAAAAACTACACAGATGCATTCTATGAAACTTATTTCTGATCTGTAAATTCAGTTAACAGAGATAAAACATATTTTTGATTGAGCAGTTATGAAAGATTCTTTTTGTAGAAAATGCAAGTGGAGATTCGGAGCGCTAAGAGGGTAATAGTGGAAAAAGGAATGTCTTCAAATATAAACAACACAGAATCATTCGGTGAAACTTCTTTCTGATCTGTGCATTCAGCTAACAGAGTTAAACCATACTTTTGATTGAGCAGATCTGAACATACTTTCTGTAGAAAATGCAAATGGACATTTGGAGCGCTAAGAGCGTAGTAGTGGAAAAAGGAATATATTCAAATATAAACTACACAGAAGCATTCTGTGAAACTTCTTTCTGATCTGAGCATTCAGCTAACAGAGTTAAACCATACTTTTGATTGAGCAGTTTTGAAACAGTCTGTCTGTAGAAAATGCAACTGGACATTCGTAGCGCTAAGTGGGTAATAGTGGAAAAAAGAATATGTTCAAATATAAACTACACAGAAGCATTGTATGAAACTTCTTTCTGTTCTGTGCATTCAACTAACAGAGTTGAACCTTACTTTTGATTGAGCCGTTCTGAAATACTCTTTCTGTAGAAACTGCAATTGGACATTCTGAGCGCTAGGAGGCCTATATTGGGAAAAAGAATGTCTACAAATAAAAACTACACAGAAGAATTGTGTGAAACTTCTTTCTGTTCTGTTTGTTCAACTAAAAGAGTTGAACCTTAGTTTTGATTGAGCCGTTCTGAAACACTCTTTCTGTAGAAAATGCAAGTGGAGATTCGGAGCGCTAAGAGGGTAATAGTGGAAAAAGGAATGTCTCCAAATATAAACTACACAGAATCATTCTGTGAAACTTCTTTCTGATCTGTGCATTCAGCTAACAGAGTTAAACCATACTTTTGATTGAGCAGATCTCAACACTCTTTCTGTAGAAAATGCAACTGGACATTTGGAGCGCTAAGAGAGTACTAGTGGAAAAAGGAATATATTCAAATATAAACTACACAGAAGCCTTCTGTGAAACTTCTTTCTTATCTGAGCATTCAGCTAACAGAGTTAAACCATACTTTTGATTGAGCAGTTTTGGAACACTCTGTCTGTAGAAAATGCAACTTTACATTCGTAGCGCTAAGTGGGTAATAGTGGAAAAAATAATATGTTCAAATATAAACTACACAGAAGCATTGTATGAAACTTCTTTCTGTTCTGTGCATTCAACTAACAGAGTTGAACCTTACTTTTGATTGAGCCTTTCTGAAACACTCTTTCTGTAGAAACTGCAATTGGACATTCTGAGCGCTAGGAGGCCTATATTGGGAAAAAGAATGTCTAAAAATAAAAACTACACAGAAGAATTGTGTGAAACTACTTTCTGTTCTGTTTGTTCAACTAAAAGAGTTGAACCTTAGTTTTGATTGAGCCGTTCTGAAACACTCTTTCTGTAGAAAATGCAAGTGGAGATTCGGAGCGCTAAGAGGGTAATAGTGGAAAAAGGAATGTCTCCAAATATAAACTACACAGAATTATTGTGTGAAACTTCTTTCTGATCTGTGCATTCAGCTAACAGAGTTAAACCATACTTTTGATTGAGCAGATCTGAACACTCTTTCTGTAGAAAATGCAACTGGACATTTGGAGCGCTAAGAGAGTAGTAGTGGAAAAAGGAATATATTCAAATATAAACTACACAGAATCATTCTGTGAAACTTCTTTCTGATCTGAGCATTCAGCTAACAGAGTTAAACCATACTTTTGATTGAGCAGTTTTGAAACACTCTGTCTGTAGAAAATGCAACTGGACATTCGTAGCGCTAAGTGGGTAATAGTGGAAAAAAGAATACGTTCAAATATAAACTACACAGAAGCATTGTATGAAACTTCTTTCTGTTCTGTGCATTCAACTAACAGATTTGAACCTTACTTTTGATTGAACCTTTCTGAAACACTCTTTCTGTAGAAACTGCAATTGGACATTCTGAGCGCTAAGAGGCCTATATTGGGAAAAATAATATCTTCAAATAAAAACTACACAGAAGCATTGTTTGAAACTTATTTCTGATATGTTCATTAAGGTAACAGAGTTAAACCATACTTTTGATTGCGCAGTTCTGAACACTCTTTCTGTAGAAAATGCAAGTGGACATTCGGAGCGCTAAGAGGGTAATAGTGGAAAAAGGAATATATTAAAATATAAACTACACAGTAGCATTCTGTGAAAATTCTTTCTGTTCTGTGCATTCAACTAACAGAGTTGAACCTTACTTTTGATTGAGCCATTCTGAAACACTCTTTCTGTAGAAACTGCAATTGGACATGCTAAGCGCTAAGAGGCCTACATTGGGAAAAAGAATATCTTCAAATAAAAACTACACAGATGCATTCTGTGAAACTTATTTCTGATCTGTAAATTCAGTTAACAGAGATAAAACATATTTTTGATTGAGCAGTTATGAAAGATTCTTTTTGTAGAAAATGCAAGTGGAGATTCGGAGCGCTAAGAGGGTAATAGTGGAAAAAGGAATGTCTTCAAATATAAACTACACAGAATCATTCGGTGAAACTTCTTTCTGATCTGTGCATTCAGCTAACAGAGTTAAACCATACTTTTGATTGAGCAGATCAGAACACTCTTTCTGTAGAAAATGCAACTGGACATTTGGAGCGCTAAGAGCGTAGTAGTGGAAAAAGGAATATATTCAAATATAAACAACACAGAAGCATTCTGTGAAACTTCTTTCTGATCTGAGCATTCAGCTAACAGAGTTAAACCATACTTTTGATTGAGCAGTTTTGAAACACTCTGTCTGTAGAAAATGCAACTGGACATTCGTAGCGCTAAGTGGGTAATAGTGGAAAAAAGAATATGTTCAAATATAAACTACACAGAAGCATTGTATGAAACTTCTTTCTGTTCTGTGCATTCAACTAACAGAGTTGAACCTTACTTTTGATTGAGCCTTTCTGAAACACTCTTTCTGTAGAAACTGCAATTGGACATTCTGAGCGCTAGGAGGCCTATATTGGGAAAAAGAATGTCTACAAATAAAAACTACACAGAAGAATTGTGTGAAACTTCTTTCTGTTCTGTTTGTTCAACTAAAAGAGTTGAACCTTAGTTTTGATTGATCCGTTCTGAAACACTCTTTCTGTAGAAAATGCAAGTGGAGATTCGGAGCGCTAAGAGGGTAATAGTGGAAAAAGGAATGTCTCCAAATATAAACTACACGGAATCATTCTGTGAAACTTCTTTCTGATCTGTGCATTCAGCTAACAGAGTTAAACCATACTTTTGATTGAGCAGTTTTGAAACACTCTGTCTGTAGAAAATGCAACTGGACATTCGTAGCGCTAAGTGGGTAATAGTGGAAAAAAGAATATGTTCAAATATAAACTACACAGAAGCATTGTATGAAACTTCTTTCTTTTCTGTGCATTCAACTAACAGAGTTGAACCTTACTTTTGATTGAGCCTTTCTGAAACACTCTTTCTGTAGAAACTGCAATTGGACATTCTGAGCGCTAAGAGGACTCTATTGGGAAAAATAATATCTTCAAATAAAAACTATACAGAAGCATTGTGTGAAACTTATTTCTGATATGTTCATTAAGCTAACAGAGTTAAACCATACTTTTGATTGCGCAGTTCTGAACACACTTTCTGTAGAAAATGCAAGTGGACTTTCGGAGCGCTAAGAGGGTAATAGTGGAAAAAGGAATATATTCATATATAAACTACACAGTAGCATACTGTGAAAATTCTTTCTGTTCTGTACATTCAACTAACAGAGTTGAAACTTACTTTTGATTGAGCCGTTCTGAAACACTCTTTCTGTAGAAACTGCAATTGGACATGCTAAGCGCTAAGAGGCCTACATTGGGAAAAAGAATATCTTCAAATAAAAACCACACAGATGCATTCTGTGAAACTTATTTCTGATCTGTAAATTCAGTTAACAGAGATAAAACATATTTTTGATTGAGCCGTTCTGAAACACTGTTTCTGCAGAAAATGCAAGTGGAGATTCGGAGTGCTAAGAGGGTAATAGTGGAAAAAGGAATGTCTCCAAATATAAACTACACAGAATCATTCTGTGAAACTTCTTTCTGATCTGTGCATTCAGCTAACAGAGTTAAACCATACTTTTGATTGAGCAGATCTGAACACTCTTTCTGTAGAAAATGCAACTGGACATTTGGAGCGCTAAGGGAGTACTAGTGGAAAAAGTAATATATTCAAATATAAACTACACAGAAGCATTCTGTGAAACTTCTTTCTGATCTGAGCATTCAGCTAACAGAGTTAAACCATACTTTTGATTGAGCAGTTTTGAAACACTCTGTCTGTAGAAAATGCAACTGGACATTCGTAGCGCTAAGTGGGTAATAGTGGAAAAAAAAATATGTTCAAATATAAACTACACAGAAGCATTGTATGAAACTTCTTTCTGTTCTGTGCATTCAACTAACAGAGTTGAACCTTACTTTTGATTGAGCCTTTCTGAAACACTCTTTCTGTAGAAACTGCAATTGGACATTCTGAGCGCTAGGAGGCCTATATTGGGAAAAAGAATTTCTACAAATAAAAACTACACAGAAGAATTGTGTGAAACTTCTTTCTGTTCTGTTTGTTCAACTAAAAGATTTGAACCTTACTTTTGATTGAGCCTTTCTGAAACACTCTTTCTGTAGAAACTGCAATTGGACATTCTGAGCGCTAAGAGGCCTCTATTGGGAAAAATAATATCTTCAAATAAAAACTACACAGAAGCATTGTGTGAAACTTATTTCTGATATGTTCATTAAGCTAACAGAGTTAAACCATACTTTTGATTGCGCAGTTCTGAACACTCTTTCTGTAGAAAATGCAAGTGGACATTCGGAGCGCTAAGAGGGTAATAGTGGAAAAAGGAATATATTCAAATATAAACTACACAGTAGCATTCTGTGAAAATTCTTTCTGTTCTGTGCATTCAACTAACAGAGTTGAACCTTACTTTTGATTGAGCCGTTCTGAAACACTCTTTCTGTGGAAACTGCAATTGTACATGCTAAGCGCTAAGAGGCCTACATTGGGAAAAAGAATATCTTCAAATAAAAACTACACAGATGCATTCTGTGAAACTTATTTCTGATCTGTAAATTCAGTTAACAGAGATAAAACATATTTTTGATTGAGCAGTTATGAAAGATTCTTTTTGTAGAAAATGCAAGTGGAGATTCGGAGCGCTAAGAGGGTAATAGTGGAAAAAGGAATGTCTTCAAATATAAACTACACAGAATCATTCGGTGAAACTTCTTTCTGATCTGTGCATTCAGCTAACAGAGTTAAACCATACTTTTGATTGAGCAGATCAGAACACTCTTTCTGTAGAAAATGCAACTGGACATTTGGAGCGCTAAGAGCGTAGTAGTGGAAAAAGGAATATATTCAAATATAAACAACACAGAAGCATTCTGTGAAACTTCTTTCTGATCTGAGCATTCAGCTAACAGAGTTAAACCATACTTTTGATTGAACAGTTTTGAAACACTCTGTCTGTAGAAAATGCAACTGGACATTCGTAGCGCTAAGTGGGTAATAGTGGAAAAAAGAATATGTTCAAATATAAACTACACAGAAGCATTGTATGAAACTTCTTACTGTTCTGTGCATTCAACTAACAGAGTTGAACCTTACTTTTGATTGAGCCTTTCTGAAACACTCTTTCTGTAGAAACTGCAATTGGACATTCTGAGCGCTAGGAGGCCTATATTGGGAAAAAGAATGTCTGCAAATAAAAACTACACAGAAGAATTGTGTGAAACTTCTTTCTGTTCTGTTTGTTCAACTAAAAGAGTTGAACCTTAGTTTTGATTGAGCCGTTCTGAAACACCCTTTCTGTAGAAAATGCAAGTGGAGATTCGGAGCGCTAAGAGGGTAATAGTGGAAAAAGGAATGTCTCCAAATATAAACTACACGGAATCATTCTGTGAAACTTCTTTCTGATCTGTGCATTAAGGTAACAGAGTTAAACTATACTTTTGATTGAGCAGATCTGAACACTCTTTCTGTAGAAAATGCAACTGGACATTTGGAGCGCTAAGAGAGTACTAGTGGAAAAAGGAATATATTCAAATATAAACTACACAGAAGCATTCTGTGAAACTACTTTCTGATCTGAGCATTCAGCTAACAGAGTTAAACCATACTTTTAATTGAGCAGTTTTGAAACACTCTGTCTGTAGAAAATGCAACTGGACATTCGTAGCGCTAAGTGGGTAATAGTGGAAAAAAGAATATGTTCAAATATAAACTACACAGAAGCATTGTATGAAACGTCTTTCTGTTCTGTGCATTCAACTAACAGAGTTGAACCTTACTTTTGATTGAGCCTTTCTGAAACACTCTTTCTGTAGAAACTGCAATTGGACATTCTGAGCGCTAAGAGGCCTCTATTGGGAAAAATAATATCTTCAAATAAAAACTACACAGAAGCATTGTGTGAAACTTATTTCTGATATGTTCATTAAGCTAACAGAGTTAAACCATACTTTTGATTGCGCAGTTCTGAACACTCATTCTGTAGAAAATGCAAGTGGACATTCGGAGCGCTAAGAGGGTAATGGTGGAAAAAGGAATATATTCAAATATAAACTACACAGTAGCATTCTGTGAAAATTCTGTCTGTTCTGTGCATTCAACTAACAGAGTTGAACCTTACTTTTGATTGAGCCGTTCTGAAACACACTTTCTGTAGAAACTGCAATTGGACATGCTAAGCGCTAAGAGGCCTACATTGGGAAAAAGAATATCTTCAAATAAAAACTACACAGATGCATTCTGTGAAACTTATTTCTTTTCTGTAAATTCAGTTAACAGAGATAAAACATATTTTTGATTGAGCAGTTATGAAACACTCCTTTTGTAGAAAATGCAAGTGGAGATTCGGAGCGCTAAGAGGGTAATAGTGGAAAAAGGAATGTCTTCAAATATAAACAACACAGAATCATTCGGTGAAACTTCTTTCTGATCTGTGCATTCAGCTAACAGAGTTAAACCATACTTTTGATTGAGCAGATCTGAACATTCTTTCTGTAGAAAATGCAACTGGACATTTGGAGCGCTAAGAGCGTAGTAGTGGAAAAAGTAATATATTCAAATATAAACTACACAGAAGCATTCTGTGAAACTTCTTTCTGATCTGAGCATTCAGCTAACAGAGTTAAACCATACTTTTGATTGAGCAGTTTTGAAACACTCTGTCTGTAGAAAATGCAACTGGACATTCGTAGCGCTAAGTGGGTAATAGTGGAAAAAACAATATGTTCAAATATAAACTACACAGAAGCATTGTATGAAACTTCTTTCTGTTCTGTGCATTCAACTAACAGAGTTGAACCTTACTTTCGATTGAGCCTTTCTGAAACACTCTTTCTGTAGAAACTGCAATTGGACATTCTCAGCGCTAGGAGGCCTATATTGGGAAAAAGAATTTCTACAAATAAAAACTACACAGAAGAATTGTGTGAAACTTCTTTCAGTTCTGTTTGTTCAACTAAAAGAGTTGAACCTTACTTTTGATTGAGCCTTTCTGAAACACTCTTTCTGTAGAAACTGCAATTGCACATTCTGAGCGCTAAGAGGCCTCTATTGGGAAAAATAATATCTTCAAATAAAAACTACACAGAAGCATTGTGTGAAACTTATTTCTGATATGTTCATTAAGCTAACAGAGTTAAACCATACTTTTGATTGCGCAGTTCTGAACACTCTTTCTGTAGAAAATGCAAGTGGACATTCGGAGTGCTAAGAGGGTAATAGTGGAAAAAGGAATATATTAAAATATAAACTACACAGTAGCATTCTGTGAAAATTCTCTCTGTTCTGTGCATTCAACTAACAGAGTTGAACCTTACTTTTGATTGAGCCGTTCTGAAACACTCTTTCTGTAGAAACTGCAATTGGACATGCTAAGCGCTAAGAGGCCTACATTGGGAAAAAGAATATCTTCCAATAAAAACTACACAGATGCATTCTGTGAAACTTATTTCTGATCTGTAAATTCAGTTAACAGAGATAAAACATATTTTTGATTGAGCAGTTATGAAAGATTCTTTTTGTAGAAAATGCAAGTGGAGATTTGGAGCGCTAAGAGGGTAATAGTGGAAAAAGGAATGTCTTCAAATATAAACAACACAGAATCATTCGGTGAAACTTCTTTCTGATTTGTGCATTCAGCTAACAGAGTTAAACCATGCTTTTGATTGAGCAGATCTGAACATTCTTTCTGTAGAAAATGCAACTGGACATTTGGAGCGCTAAGAGCGTAGTAGTGGAAAAAGGAATATATTCAAATATAAACAACACAGAAGCATTCTGTGAAACTTCTTTCTGATCTGAGCATTCAGCTAACAGAGTTAAACCATACTTTTGATTGAGCAGTTTTGAAACACTCTGTCTGTAGAAAATGCAACTGGACATTCGTAGCGCTAAGTGGGTAATAGTGGAAAAAAGAATATGTTCAAATATAAACTACACAGAAGCATTGTATGAAACTTCTTTCTGTTCTGTGCATTCAACTAACAGAGTTGAACCTTACTTTTGATTGAGCCGTTCTGAAACACTCTTTCTGTAGAAACTGCAATTGGACATTCTGAGCGCTAAGAGGCCTATATTGGGAAAAAGAATGTCTACAAATAAAAACTACACAGAAGAATTGTGTGAAACTTCTTTCTGTTCTGTTTGTTCAACTAAAATAGTTGAACCTTAGTTTTGATTGAGCCGTTCTGAAACACTCTTTCTGTAGAAAATGCAAGTGGATATTCGGAGCGCTAAGAGGGTAATAGAGGAAAAAGGAATGTCTCCAAATATAAACTACACGGAATCATTCTGTGAAACTTCTTTCTGCTCTGTGCATTCAGCTAACAGAGTTAAACCATACTTTTGATTGAGCAGTTTTGAAACACTCTGTCTGTAGAAAATGCAACTGGACATTCGTAGCGCTAAGTGGGTAATAGTGGAATAAAGAATATGTTCAAATATAAACTACACAGAAGCATTGTATGAAACTCCTTTCTTTTCTGTGCATTCAACTAACAGAGTTGAACCTTACTTTTGATTGAGCCTTTCTGAAACACTCTTTCTGTAGAAACTGCAATTGGACATTCTGAGCGCTAAGAGGACTCTATTGGGAAAAATAATATCTTCAAATAAAAACTATACAGAAGCATTGTGTGAAACTTATTTGTGATATGTTCATTAAGCTAACAGAGTTAAACCATACTTTTGATTGCGCAGTTCTGAACACACTTTCTGTAGAAAATGCAAGTGGACATTCGGAGCGCTAAGAGGGTAATATTGGAAAAAGGAATATATTCAAATATAAACTACACAGTAGCATTCTGTGAAAATTCTTTCTGTTCTGTACATTCAACTAACAGAGTTGAACCTTACTTTTGATTGAGCCGTTCTGAAACACTCTTTCTGTAGAAACTGCAATTGGACATGCTAAGCGCTAAGAGGCCTACATTGGGAAAAAGAATATCTTCAAATAAAAACTACACAGATGCATTCTGTGAAACTTATTTCTGATCTGTAAATTCAGTTAACAGAGATAAAACATATTTTTGATTGAGCAGTTATGAAAGATTCTTTTTGTAGAAAATGCAAGTGGAGATTCGGAGCGCTAAGAGGGTAATAGTGGAAAAAGGAATGTCTTCAAATATAAACAACACAGAATCATTCGGTGAAACTTCTTTCTGATCTGTGCATTCAGCTAACAGAGTTAAACCATACTTTTGATTGAGCAGATCTGAACATTCTTTCTGTAGAAAATGCAACTGGACATTTGGAGAGCTAAGAGCGTAGTAGTGGAAAAAGGAATATATTCAAATATAAACTACACAGAAGCATTCTGTGAAACTTCTTTCTGATCTGAGCATTCAGCTAACAGAGTTAAACCATACTTTTGATTGAGCAGTTTTGAAACAATCTGTCTGTAGAAAATGCAACTGGACATTCGTAGCGCTAAGTGGGTAATAGTGGAAAAAAGAATATGTTCAAATATAAACTACACAGAAGCATTGTATGAAACTTCGTTCTGTTCTGTGCATTCAACTAACAGAGTTGAACCTTACTTTTGATTGAGCCGTTCTGAAATACTCTTTCTGTAGAAACTGCAATTGGACATTCTGAGCGCTAGGAGGCCTATATTGGGAAAAAGAATGTCTACAAATAAAAACTACACAGAAGAATTGTGTGAAACTTCTTTCTGTTCTGTTTGTTCAACTAAAAGAGTTGAACCTTAGTTTTGATGGAGCCGTTCTGAAACACTCTTTCTGTAGAAAATGCAAGTGGAGATTCGGAGCGCTAAGAGGGTAATAGTGGAAAAAGGAATGTCTCCAAATATAAACTACACAGAATCATTCTGTGAAACTTCTTTCTGATCTGTGCATTCAGCTAACAGAGTTAAACCATACTTTTGATTGAGCAGATCTGAACACTCTTTCTGTAGTAAATGCAACTGGACATTTGGAGCGCTAAGAGAGTACTAGTGGAAAAAGGAATATATTCAAATATAAACTACACAGAAGCATTCTGTGAAACTTCTTTCTGATCTGAGCATTCAGCTAACAGAATTAAACCATACTTTTGATTGAGCAGTTTTGAAACACTCTGTCTGTAGAAAATGCAACTGGACTTTCGTAGCGCTAAGTGGGTAATAGTGGAAAAAAGAATATGTTCAAATATAAACTACACAGAAGCATTGTATGAAACTTCTTTCTGTTCTGTGCATTCAACTAACAGAGTTGAACCTTACTTTTGATTGAGCCTTTCTGAAACACTCTTTCTGTAGAAACTGCAATTGGACATTCTGAGCGCTAGGAGGCCTATATTGGGAAAAAGAATGTCTACAAATAAAAACTACACAGAAGAATTGTGTGAAACTATTTTCTGTTCTGTTTGTTCAACTAAAAGAGTTGAACCTTAGTTTTGATTGAGCCGTTCTGAAACACTCTTTCTGTAGAAAATGCAAGTGGAGATTCGGAGCGCTAAGTGGGTAATAGTGGAAAAAAGAATATGTTCAAATATAAACTACACAGAAGCATTGTATGAAACTTCTTTCTGTTCTGTGCATTCAACTAACAGAGTTGAACCTTACTTTTGATTGAGCCTTTCTGAAACACTCTTTCTGTAGAAACTGCAATTGGACATTCTGAGCGCTAGGAGGCCTATATTGGGAAAAAGAATGTCTACAAATAAAATCTACACAGAAGCATTGTGTGAAACTTATTTCTGATATGTTCATTAAGCTAAGAAAGTTAAACCATACTTTTGATTGCGCAGTTCTGAACACTCTTTCTGTAGAAAATGCAAGTGGACATTCGGAGCACTAAGAGGGTAATAGTGGAAAAAGCAATATATTCAAATATAAACTACACAGTAGCATTCTGTGAAAATTCTTTCTGTTCTGTGCATTCAACTAACAGAGTTGAACCTTACTTTTGATTGAGCCGTTCTGAAACACTCTTTCTGTAGAAACTGCAATTGGACATGCTAAGCGCTAAGAGGCCTACATTGGGAAAAAGAATATCTTCAAATAAAAACTACACAGATGCATTCTGTGAAACTTATTTCTGATCTGTAAATTCAGTTAACAGAGATAAAACATATTTTTGATTGAGCAGTTATGAAAGATTCTTTTTGTAGAAAATGCAAGTGGAGATTCGGAGCGCTAAGAGGGTAATAGTGGAAAAAGGAATGTCTTCAAATATAAACTACACAGAATCATTCGGTGAAACTTCTTTCTGATCTGTGCATTCAGCTAACAGACTTAAACCATACTTTTGATTGAGCAGATCAGAACACTCTTTCTGTAGAAAATGCAACTGGACATTTGGAGCGCTAAGAGCGTAGTAGTGGAAAAAGGAATATATTCAAATATAAACAACACAGAAGCATTCTGTGAAACTTCTTTCTGATCTGAGCATTCAGCTAACAGAGTTAAACCATACTTTTGATTGAGCAGTTTTGAAACACTCTGTCTGTAGAAAATGCAACTGGACATTCGTAGCGCTAAGTGGGTAATAGTGGAAAAAAGAATATGTTCAAATATAAACTACATAGAAGCATTGTATGAAACTTCTTTCTGTTCTGTGCATTCAACTAACAGAGTTGAACCTTACTTTTGATTGAGCCTTTCTGAAACACTCTTTCTGTAGAAACTGCAATTGGACATTCTGAGCGCTAGGAGGCCTATATTGGGAAAAAGAATGTCTACAAATAAAAACTACACAGAAGAATTGTGTGAAACTTCTTTCTGTTCTGTTTGTTCAATTAAAAGAGTTGAACTTTAGTTTTGATTGAGCCGTTCTGAAACACCCTTTCTGTAGAAAATGCAAGTGGAGATTCGGAGCGCTAAGAGGGTAATAGTGGAAAAAGGAATGTCTCCAAATATAAACTACACGGAATCATTCTGTGAAACTTCTTTCTGATCTGTGCATTCAGCTAACAGAGTTAAACTATACTTTTGATTGAGCAGATCTGAACACTCTTTCTGTAGAAAATGCAACTGGACATTTGGAGCGCTAAGAGAGTACTAGTGGAAAAAGGAATATATTCAAATATAAACTACACTGAAGCATTCTGTGAAACTTCTTTCTGATCTGAGCATTCAGCTAACAGAGTTAAACCATACTTTTAATTGAGCAGTTTTGAAACACTCTGTCTGTAGAAAATGCAACTGGACATTCGTAGCGCTAAGTGGGTAATAGTGGAAAAAAGAATATGTTCAAATATAAACTACACAGAAGCATTGTATGAAACTTCTTTCTGTTCTGTGCATTCAACTAACAGAGTTGAACCTTACTTTTGATTGAGCCTTTCTGAAACACTCTTTCTGTAGAAACTGCAATTGGACATTCTGAGCGCTAAGAGGCCTCTATTGGGAAAAATAATATCTTCAAATAAAAACTACACAGAAGCATTGTGTGAAACTTATTTCTGATATGTTCATTAAGCTAACAGAGTTAAACCATACTTTTGATTGCGCAGTTCTGAACACTCTTTCTGTAGAAAATGCAAGTGGACATTCGGAGCGCTAAGAGGGTAATGGTGGAAAAAGGAATATATTCAAATATAAACTACACAGTAGCATTCTGTGATAATTCTTTCTATTCTGTGCATTCAAATAACAGAGTTGAACCTTACTTTTGATTGAGCCGTTCTGAAACACTCTTTCTGTAGAAACTGCAATTGGACATGCTAAGCGCTAAGAGGCCTACATTGGGAAAAAGAATATCTTCAAATAAAAACTACACAGATGCATTCTGTGAAACTTATTTCTGATCTGTAAATTCAGTTAACAGAGATAAAACATATTTTTGATTGAGCAGTTATGAAAGATTCTTTTTGTAGAAAATGCAAGTGGAGATTCGGAGCGCTAAGAGGGTAATAGTGGAAAAAGCAATGTCTTCAAATATAAACTACACAGAATCATTCGGTGAAACTTCTTTCTGATCTGTGCATTCAGCTAACAGAGTTAAACCGTACTTTTGATTGAGCAGATCAGAACACTCTTTCTGTAGAAAATGCAACTGGACATTTGGAGCGCTAAGAGCGTAGTAGTGGAAAAAGAAATATATTCAAATATAAACAACACAGAAGCATTCTGTGAAACTTCATTCTGATCTGAGCATTCAGCTAACAGAGTTAAACCATACTTTTGATTGAGCAGTTTTGAAACACTCTGTCTGTAGAAAATGCAACTGGACATTCGTAGCGCTAAGTGGGTAATAGTGGAAAAAAGGATATGTTCAAATATAAACTACACAGAAGCATTGTATGAAACTTCTTTCTGTTCTGTGCATTCAACTAACAGAGTTGAACCTTGCTTTTGATTGAGCCTTTCTGAAACACTCTTTCTGTAGAAACTGCAATTGGACATTCTGAGCGCTAGGAGGCCTATATTGGGAAAAAGAATTTCTACAAATAAAAACTACACAGAAGAATTGTGTGAAACTACTTTCTGTTCTGTTTGTTCAACTAAAAGAGTTGAACCTTACTTTTGATTGAGCCTTTCTGAAACACTCTTTCTGTAGAAACTGCAATTGCACATTCTGAGCGCTAAGAGGCCTCTATTGGGAAAAATAATATCTTCAAATAAAAACTACACAGAAGCATTGTGTGAAACTTATTTCTGATATGTTCATTAAGCTAACAGAGTTAAACCATACTTTTGATTGCGCAGTTCTGAACACTCTTTCTGTAGAAAATGCAAGTGGACATTCGGAGCGCTAAGAGTGTAATAGTGGAAAAAGGAATATATTAAAATATAAACTACACAGTAGCATTCTGTGAAAATTCTTTCTGTTCTGTGCATTCAACTAACAGAGTTGAACCTTACTTTTGATTGAGTCGTTCTGAAACACTCTTTCTGTAGAAACTGCAATTGGACATGCTAAGCGCTAAGAGGCCTACATTGGGAAAAAGAATATCTTCAAATAAAAACTACACAGATGCATTCTGTGAAACTTATTTCTGATCTGTAAATTCAGTTAACAGAGATAAAATATATTTTTGATTGAGCAGTTATGAAAGATTCTTTTTGTAGAAAATGCAAGTGGAGATTCGGAGCGCTAAGAGGGTAATAGTGGAAAAAGGAATGTCTTCAAATATAAACAACACAGAATCATTCGGTGAAACTTCTTTCTGATCTGTGCATTCAGCTAACAGAGTTAAACCATACTTTTGATTGAGCAGATCTGAACATTCTTTCTGTAGAAAATGCAACTGGACATTTGGAGCGCTAAGAGCGTAGTAGTGGAAAAAGGAATATATTCAAATATAAACTACACAGAAGCATTCTGTGAAACTTCTTTCTGATCTGAGCATTCAGCTAACAGAGTTAAACCATACTTTTGATTGAGCAGTTTTGAAACTGTCTGTCTGTAGAAAATGCAACTGGACATTCGTAGCGCTAAGTGGGTAATAGTGGAAAAAAGAATATGTTCAAATATAAACTACACAGAAGCATTGTATGAAACTTCTTTCTGTTCTGTGCATTCAACTAACAGAGTTGAACCTTACTTTTGATTGAGCCGTTCTGAAATACTCTTTCTGTAGAAACTGCAATTGGACATTCTGAGCGCTAGGAGGCCTATATTGGGAAAAAGAATGTCTACAAATAAAAACTACACAGAAGAATTGTGTGAAACTTCTTTCTGTTCTGTTTGTTCAACTAACAGAGTTCAACGTTAGTTTTGATTGAGCCGTTCTGAAACACTCTTTCTGTAGAAAATGCAAGTGGAGATTCGGAGCGCTAAGAGGGTAATAGTGGAAAAAGGAATGTCTGCAAATATAAACTACACAGAATCATTCTGTGAAACTTCTTTCTGATCTGTGCATTCAGCTAACAGAGTTAAACCATACTTTTGATTGAGCAGATCTGAACACTCTTTCTGTAGAAAATGCAACTGGACATTTGGAGCGCTAAGAGAGTACTAGTGGAAAAAGGAATATATTCATATATAAACTACACAGAAGCATTCTGTGAAACTTCTTTCTGATCTGAGCATTCAGCTAACAGAGTTAAACCATACTTTTGATTGAGCAGTTTTGAAACACTCTGTCTGTAGAAAATGCAACTGGACATTCGTAGCGCTAAGTGGGTAATAGTGGAAAAAAGAATATGTTCAAATATAAACTACACAGAAGCATTGTATGAAACTTCTTTCTGTTCTGTGCATTCAACTAACAGAGTTGAACCTTACTTTTGATTGAGCCTTTCTGAAACACTCTTTCTGTAGAAACTGCAATTGGACATTCTGAGCGCTAGGAGGCCTATATTGGGAAAAAGAATGTCTACAAATAAAAACTACACAGAAGAATTGTGTGAAACTACTTTCTGTTCTGTTTGTTCAACTAAAAGAGTTGAACCTTAGTTTTGATTGAGCCGTTCTGAAACACTCTTTCTGTAGAAAATGCAAGTGGAGATTCGGAGCGCTAAGTGTGTAATAGTGGAAAAAAGAATATGTTCAAATATAAACTACACAGAAGCATTGTATGAAACTCCTTTCTTTTCAGTGCATTCAACTAACAGAGTTGAACCTTACTTTTGATTGAGCCTTTCTGAAACACTCTTTCTGTAGAAACTGCAATTGGACATTCTGAGCTCTAAGAGGACTCTATTGGGAAAAATAATATCTTCAAATAAAAACTACACAGAAGCATTGTGTGAAACTTATTTCTGATATGTTCATTAAGCTAACAGAGTTAAACCATACTTTTGATTGCGCAGTTCTGAACACACTTTCTGTAGAAAATGCAAGTGGACATTCGGAGCGCTAAGAGGGTAATAGTGGAAAAAGGAATATATTCAAATATAAACTACACAGTAGCATTCTGTGAAAATTCTTTCTGTTCTGTACATTCAACTAACAGAGTTGAACCTTACATTTGATTGAGCCGTTCTGAAACACTCTTTCTGTAGAAACTGCAATTGGACATGCTAAGCGCTAAGAGGCCTACATTGGGAAAAAGTATATCTTCAAATAAAAACTACACAGATGCATTCTGTGAAACTTATTTCTGATCTGTAAATTCAGTTAACAGAGATAAAACATATTTTTGATTGAGCAGTTATGAAACACTCTTTTTGTAGAAAATGCAAGTGGAGATTCGGAGCGCTAAGAGGGTAATAGTGGAAAAAGGAATGTCTTCAAATATAAACAACACAGAATCATTCGGTGAAACTTCTTTCTGATCTGTGCATTCAGCTAACAGAGTTAAACCATACTTTTGATTGAGCAGATCTGAACATTCTTTCTGTAGAAAATGCAACTGGACATTTGGAGCGCTAAGAGCGTAGTAGTGGAAAAAGGAATATATTCAAATATAAACTACACAGAAGCATTCTGTGAAACTTCTTTCTGATCTGAGCATTCAGCTAACAGAGTTAAACCATACTTTTGATTGAGCAGTTTTGAAACACTCTGTCTGTAGAAAATGCAACTGGACATTCGTAGCGCTAAGTGGGTAATAGTGGAAAAAAGAATATGTTCAAATATAAACTACACAGAAGCATTGTATGAAACTTCTTTCTGTTCTGTGCATTCAACTAACAGAGTTGAACCTTACTTTTGATTGAGCCGTTCTGAAACACTCTTTCTGTAGAAACTGCAATTGGACATTCTGAGCGCTAGTAGGCCTATATTGGGAAAAAGAATGTCTACAAATAAAAACTACACAGAAGAATTGTGTGAAACTTCTTTCTGTTCTGTTTGTTCAACTAAAAGAGTTGAACGTTAGTTATGATTGAGCCGTTCTGAAACACTCTTTCTGTAGAAAATGCAAGTGGAGATTCGGAGCGCTAAGTGGGTAATAGTGGAAAAAGGAATGTCTCCAAATATAAACTACACAGAATCATTCTGTGAAACTTCTTTCTGATCTGTGCATTCAGCTAACAGAGTTAAACCATACTTTTGATTGAGCAGATCTGAACACTCTTTCTGTAGAAAATGCAACTGGACATTTGGAGCGCTAAGAGAGTACTAGTGGAAAAAGGAATATATTCAAATATAAACTACACAGAAGCATTCTGTGAAACTTCTTTCTGATCTGAGCATTCAGCTAACAGAGTTAAACCATACTTTTGATTGAGCAGTTTTGAAACACTCTGTCTGTAGAAAATGCAACTGGACATTCGTAGCGCTAAGTGGGTAATAGTGGAAAAGAGAATATGTTCAAATATAAACTACACAGAAGCATTGTATGAAACTTCTTTCTGTTCTGTGCATTCAACTAACAGAGTTGAACCTTACTTTTGATTGAGCCTTTCTGAAACACTCTTTCTGTAGAAACTGCAATTGGACATTCTGAGCGCTAGGAGGCCTATATTGGGAAAAAGAATGTCTACAAATAAAAACTACACAGAAGCATTGTGTGAAACTTATTTCTGATATGTTCATTAAGCTAACAGAGTTAAACCATACTTTTGATTGCGCAGTTCTGAACACTCTTTCTGTAGAAAATGCAAGTGGACATTCGGAGAGCTAAGAGGGTAATAGTGGAAAAAGGAATATATTCAAATATAAACTACACAGTAGCATTCTGTGAAAATTCTTTCTGTTCTGTGCATTCAACTAACAGAGTTGAACCTTACTTTTGATTGAGCCGTTCTGAAACACTCTTTCTGTAGAAACTGCAATTGGACATGCTAAGCGCTAAGAGGCCTACATTGGGAAAAAGAATATCTTCAAATAAAAACTACACAGATGCATTCTGTGAAACTTATTTCCGATCTGTAAATTCAGTTAACAGAGATAAAGCATATTTTTGATTGAGCAGTTATGAAACACTCTTTTTGTAGAAAATACAAGTGGAGATTCGGAGCGCTAAGAGGGTAATAGTGGAAAAAGGAATGTCTCCAAATATAAACTACACAGAATCATTCGGTGAAACTTCTTTCTGATCTGTGCATTCAGCTAACAGAGTTAAACCATACTTTTGATTGAGCAGATCTGAACACTCTTTCTGTAGAAAATACAACTGGACATTTGGAGCGCTAAGAGCGTAGTAGTGGAAAAAGGAATATATTCAAATATAAACTACACAGAAGCATTGTGTGAAACTTCTTTCTGATCTGAGCATTCAGCTAACAGAGATAAACCATACTTTTGATTGAGCAGTTTTGAAACACTCTGTCTGTAGAAAATGCAACTGGACATTCGTAGCGCTAAGTGGGTAATAGTGGAAAAAAGAATATGTTCAAATATAAACTACACAGAAGCATTGTATGAAACTTTTTTCTGTTCTGTGCATTCAGCTAACAGAGTTGAACCTTACTTTTGATTGAGCCGTTCTGCAACACTCTTTCTGTAGAAACTGCAATTGGACATTCTGAGCGCTAGGAGGCCTATATTGGGAAAAAGAATGTCTACAAATAAAAACTACAAAGAAGAATTGTGTGAAACTTCTTTCTGTTCTGTTTGTTCAACTAAAAGAGTTGAACCTTAGTTTTGATTGAGCCGTTCTGAAACACTCTTTCTGTAGAAAATGCAAGTGGAGATTCGGAGCGCTAAGAGGGTAATAGTGGAAAAAGGAATGTGTCCAAATATAAACTACACAGAATCATTCTGTGAAACTTTTTCTGATCTGTGCATTCAGCTAACAGAGTTAAAACATACTTTTGATTGAGCAGATCTGAACACTCTTTCTGTAGAAAATGCAACTGGACATTTGGAGCGCTAAGAGAGTACTAGTGGAAAAAGGAATATATTCAAATATAAACTACACAGAAGCATTCTGTGAAACTTCTTTCTGATCTGAGCATTCAGCTAACAGAGTTAAACCATACTTTTGATTGAGCAGTTTTGAAACACTCTGTCTGTAGAAAATGCAACTGGACATTCGTAGCGCTAAGTGGGTAATAGTGGAAAAAAGAATACGTTCAAATATAAACTACACAGAAGCATTGTATGAAACTTCTTTCTGTTCTGTGCATTCAACTAACAGAGTTGAACCTTACTTTTGATTGAGCCTTTCTGAAACACTCTTTCTGTAGAAACTGCAATTGGACATTCTGAGAGCTAAGAGGCCTCTATTGGGAAAAATAATATCTTCAAATAAAAACTACACAGAAGCATTGTGTGAAACTTATTTCTGATATGTTCATTAAGCTAACAGAGTTAAACCATACTTTTGATTGCGCAGTTCTGAACACTCTTTCTGTAGAAAATGCAAGTGGACATTCGGAGCGCTAAGAGGGTAATAGTGGAAAAGGGAATATATTCAAATATAAACTACACAGTAGCATTCTGTGAAAATTCTTTCTGTTCAGTGCATTCAACTAACAGAGTTGAACCTTACTTTTGATTGAGCCGTTCTGAAACACTCTTTCTGTAGAAACTGCAATTGGACATGCTAAGCCCTAAGAGGCCTACATTGGGAAAAAGAATATCTTCAAATAAAAACTACACAGATGCATTCTGTGAAACTTATTTCTGATCTGTAAATTCAGTTAACAGAGATAAAACATATTTTTGATTGAGCAGTTATGAAACACTCTTTTTGTAGAAAATGCAAGTGGAGATTCGGAGCGCTAAGAGGGTAATAGTGGAAAAAGGAATGTCTTCAAATATAAACTACACAGAATCATTCTGTGAAACTTCTTTCTGATCTGAGCATTCAGCTAACAGAGTTAAACCATACTTTTGATTGAGCAGTTTTGAAACACTCTGTCTGTAGAAAATGCAACTGGACATTCGTAGCGCTAAGTGGGTAATAGTGGAAAAAAGAATATGTTCAAATATAAACTACTCAGAAGCATTGTATGAAACTTCTTTCTGTTCTGTGCATTCAACTAACAGAGTTGAACCTTACTTTTGATTGAGCCTTTCTGAAACACTCTTTCTGTAGAAACTGCAATTGGACATTCTGAGCGCTAGGAGGCCTATATTGGGAAAAAGAATGTCTACAAATAAAAACTACACAGAAGAATTGTGTGAAACTTCTTTCTGTTCTGTTTGTTCAACTAAAAGAGTTGAACCTTAGTTTTGATTGAGCCGTTCTGAAACACTCTTTCTGTAGAAAATGCAAGTGGATATTCGGAGCGCTAAGAGGGTAATAGTGGAAAAAGGAATGTCTCCAAATATAAACTACACGGAATCATTCTGTGAAACTTCTTTCTGATCTGTGCATTCAGCTAACAGAGTTAAACTATACTTTTGATTGAGCAGATCTGAACACTCTTTCTGTAGAAAATGCAACTGGACATTTGGAGCGCTAAGAGAGTACTAGTGGAAAAAGGAATATATTCAAATATAAACTACACAGAAGCATTCTGTGAAACTTCTTTCTGATCTGAGCATTCAGCTAACAGAGTTAAACCATACTTTTAATTGAGCAGTTGTGAAACACTCTGTCTGTAGAAAATGCAACTGGACATTCGTAGCGCTAAGTGAGTAATAGTGGAAAAAAGAATATGTTCAAATATAAACTACACAGAAGCATTGTATGAAACTTCTTTCTCTTCTGTGCATTCAACTAACAGAGTTGAACCTTACTTTTGATTGAGCCTTTCTGAAACACTCTTTCTGTAGAAACTGCAATTGGACATTCTGAGCGCTAAGAGGCCTCTATTGGGAAAAATAATATCTTGAAATAAAAACTACACAGAAGCATTGTGTGAAACTTATTTCTGATATGTTCATTAAGCTAACAGAGTTAAACCATACTTTTGATTGCGCAGTTCTGAACACTCTTTCTGTAGAAAATGCAAGTGGACATTCGGAGCGCTAAGAGGGTAATAGTGGAAAAAGGAATATATTCAAATATAAACTACACAGTAGCATTCTGTGAAAATTCTTTCTGTTCTGTGCATTCAACTAACAGAGTTGAACCTTACTTTTGATTGAGCCGTTCTGAAACACTCTTTCTGTAGAAACTGCAATTGGACATGCTAAGCGCTAAGAGGCCTACATTGGGAAAAAGAATATCTTCAAATAAAAACTACACAGATGCATTCTGTGAAACTTATTTCCGATCTGTAAATTCAGTTAACAGAGATAAAGCATATTTTTGATTGAGCAGTTATGAAACACTCTTTTTGTAGAAAATACAAGTGGAGATTCGGAGCGCTAAGAGGGTAATAGTGGAAAAAGGAATGTCTCCAAATATAAACTACACAGAATCATTCGGTGAAACTTCTTTCTGATCTGTGCATTCAGCTAACAGAGTTAAACCATACTTTTGATTGAGCAGATCTGAACACTCTTTCTGTAGAAAATACAACTGGACATTTGGAGCGCTAAGAGCGTAGTAGTGGAAAAAGGAATATATTCAAATATAAACTACACAGAAGCATTGTGTGAAACTTCTTTCTGATCTGAGCATTCAGCTAACAGAGATAAACCATACTTTTGATTGAGCAGTTTTGAAACACTCTGTCTGTAGAAAATGCAACTGGACATTCGTAGCGCTAAGTGGGTAATAGTGGAAAAAAGAATATGTTCAAATATAAACTACACAGAAGCATTGTATGAAACTTTTTTCTGTTCTGTGCATTCAGCTAACAGAGTTGAACCTTACTTTTGATTGAGCCGTTCTGCAACACTCTTTCTGTAGAAACTGCAATTGGACATTCTGAGCGCTAGGAGGCCTATATTGGGAAAAAGAATGTCTACAAATAAAAACTACAAAGAAGAATTGTGTGAAACTTCTTTCTGTTCTGTTTGTTCAACTAAAAGAGTTGAACCTTAGTTTTGATTGAGCCGTTCTGAAACACTCTTTCTGTAGAAAATGCAAGTGGAGATTCGGAGCGCTAAGAGGGTAATAGTGGAAAAAGGAATGTGTCCAAATATAAACTACACAGAATCATTCTGTGAAACTTTTTCTGATCTGTGCATTCAGCTAACAGAGTTAAAACATACTTTTGATTGAGCAGATCTGAACACTCTTTCTGTAGAAAATGCAACTGGACATTTGGAGCGCTAAGAGAGTACTAGTGGAAAAAGGAATATATTCAAATATAAACTACACAGAAGCATTCTGTGAAACTTCTTTCTGATCTGAGCATTCAGCTAACAGAGTTAAACCATACTTTTGATTGAGCAGTTTTGAAACACTCTGTCTGTAGAAAATGCAACTGGACATTCGTAGCGCTAAGTGGGTAATAGTGGAAAAAAGAATACGTTCAAATATAAACTACACAGAAGCATTGTATGAAACTTCTTTCTGTTCTGTGCATTCAACTAACAGAGTTGAACCTTACTTTTGATTGAGCCTTTCTGAAACACTCTTTCTGTAGAAACTGCAATTGGACATTCTGAGAGCTAAGAGGCCTCTATTGGGAAAAATAATATCTTCAAATAAAAACTACACAGAAGCATTGTGTGAAACTTATTTCTGATATGTTCATTAAGCTAACAGAGTTAAACCATACTTTTGATTGCGCAGTTCTGAACACTCTTTCTGTAGAAAATGCAAGTGGACATTCGGAGCGCTAAGAGGGTAATAGTGGAAAAGGGAATATATTCAAATATAAACTACACAGTAGCATTCTGTGAAAATTCTTTCTGTTCAGTGCATTCAACTAACAGAGTTGAACCTTACTTTTGATTGAGCCGTTCTGAAACACTCTTTCTGTAGAAACTGCAATTGGACATGCTAAGCCCTAAGAGGCCTACATTGGGAAAAAGAATATCTTCAAATAAAAACTACACAGATGCATTCTGTGAAACTTATTTCTGATCTGTAAATTCAGTTAACAGAGATAAAACATATTTTTGATTGAGCAGTTATGAAACACTCTTTTTGTAGAAAATGCAAGTGGAGATTCGGAGCGCTAAGAGGGTAATAGTGGAAAAAGGAATGTCTTCAAATATAAACTACACAGAATCATTCTGTGAAACTTCTTTCTGATCTGAGCATTCAGCTAACAGAGTTAAACCATACTTTTGATTGAGCAGTTTTGAAACACTCTGTCTGTAGAAAATGCAACTGGACATTCGTAGCGCTAAGTGGGTAATAGTGGAAAAAAGAATATGTTCAAATATAAACTACTCAGAAGCATTGTATGAAACTTCTTTCTGTTCTGTGCATTCAACTAACAGAGTTGAACCTTACTTTTGATTGAGCCTTTCTGAAACACTCTTTCTGTAGAAACTGCAATTGGACATTCTGAGCGCTAGGAGGCCTATATTGGGAAAAAGAATGTCTACAAATAAAAACTACACAGAAGAATTGTGTGAAACTTCTTTCTGTTCTGTTTGTTCAACTAAAAGAGTTGAACCTTAGTTTTGATTGAGCCGTTCTGAAACACTCTTTCTGTAGAAAATGCAAGTGGATATTCGGAGCGCTAAGAGGGTAATAGTGGAAAAAGGAATGTCTCCAAATATAAACTACACGGAATCATTCTGTGAAACTTCTTTCTGATCTGTGCATTCAGCTAACAGAGTTAAACTATACTTTTGATTGAGCAGATCTGAACACTCTTTCTGTAGAAAATGCAACTGGACATTTGGAGCGCTAAGAGAGTACTAGTGGAAAAAGGAATATATTCAAATATAAACTACACAGAAGCATTCTGTGAAACTTCTTTCTGATCTGAGCATTCAGCTAACAGAGTTAAACCATACTTTTAATTGAGCAGTTGTGAAACACTCTGTCTGTAGAAAATGCAACTGGACATTCGTAGCGCTAAGTGAGTAATAGTGGAAAAAAGAATATGTTCAAATATAAACTACACAGAAGCATTGTATGAAACTTCTTTCTCTTCTGTGCATTCAACTAACAGAGTTGAACCTTACTTTTGATTGAGCCTTTCTGAAACACTCTTTCTGTAGAAACTGCAATTGGACATTCTGAGCGCTAAGAGGCCTCTATTGGGAAAAATAATATCTTGAAATAAAAACTACACAGAAGCATTGTGTGAAACTTATTTCTGATATGTTCATTAAGCTAACAGAGTTAAACCATACTTTTGATTGCGCAGTTCTGAACACTCTTTCTGTAGAAAATGCAAGTGGACATTCGGAGCGCTAAGAGGGTAATAGTGGAAAAAGGAATATATTCAAATATAAACTACACAGTAGCATTCTGTGAAAATTCTTTCTGTTCTGTGCATTCAACTAACAGAGTTGAACCTTACTTTTGATTGAGCCGTTCTGAAACACTCTTTCTGTAGAAACTGCAATTGGACATGCTAAGCGCTAAGAGGCCTACATTGGGAAAAAGAATATCTTCAAATAAAAACTACACAGATGCATTCTGTGAAACTTATCTCTGATCTGTAAATTCAGTTAACAGAGATAAAGCATATTTTTGATTGAGCAGTTATGAAACACTCTTTTTGTAGAAAATGCAAGTGGAGATTCGGAGCGCTAAGAGGGTAATAGTGGAAAAAGGAATGTCTTCAAATATAAACTACACAGAATCATTCGGTGAAACTTCTTTCTGATCTGTGCATTCAGCTAACAGAGTTAAACCATACTTTTGATTGAGCAGATCTGAACACTCTTTCTGTAGAAAATGCAACTGGACATTTGGAGCACTAAGAGCGTAGTAGTGGAAAAAGGAATATATTCAAATATAAACTACACAGAAGCATTGTGTGAAACTTCTTTCTGATCTGAGCATTCAGCTAACAGAGTTAAACCATACTTTTGATTGAGCAGTTTTGAAACACTCTGTCTGTAGAAAATGCAACTGGACATTCGTAGCGCTAAGTGGGTAATAGTGGAAAAAAGAATACGTTCAAATATAAACTACACAGAAGCATTGTATGAAACTTCTTTCTGTTCTGTGCATTCAACTAACAGAGTTGAACCTTACTTTTGATTGAGCCTTTCTGAAACACTCTTTCTGTAGAAACTGCAATTGGACATTCTGAGAGCTAAGAGGCCTCTATTGGGAAAAATAATATCTTCAAATAAAAACTACACAGAAGCATTGTGTGAAACTTATTTCTGATATGTTCATTAAGCTAACAGAGTTAAACCATACTTTTGATTGCGCAGTTCTGAACACTCTTTCTGTAGAAAATGCAAGTGGACATTCGGAGCGCTAAGAGGGTAATAGTGGAAAAGGGAATATATTCAAATATAAACTACACAGTAGCATTCTGTGAAAATTCTTTCTGTTCTGTGCATTCAACTAACAGAGTTGAACCTTACTTTTGATTGAGCCGTTCTGAAACACTCTTTCTGTAGAAACTGCAATTGGACATGCTAAGCCCTAAGAGGCCTACATTGGGAAAAAGAATATCTTCAAATAAAAACTACACAGATGCATTCTGTGAAACTTATTTCTGATCTGTAAATTCAGTTAACAGAGATAAAACATATTTTTGATTGAGCAGTTATGAAACACTCTTTTTGTAGAAAATGCAAGTGGAGATTCGGAGCGCTAAGAGGGTAATAGTGGAAAAAGGAATGTCTTCAAATATAAACTACACAGAATCATTCTGTGAAACTTATTTCTGATCTGAGCATTCAGCTAACAGAGTTAAACCATACTTTTGATTGAGCAGTTTTGAAACACTCTGTCTGTAGAAAATGCAACTGGACATTCGTAGCGCTAAGTGGGTAATAGTGGAAAAAAGAATATGTTCAAATATAAACTACTCAGAAGCATTGTATGAAACTTCTTTCTGTTCTGTGCATTCAACTAACAGAGTTGAACCTTACTTTTGATTGAGCCTTTCTGAAACACTCTTTCTGTAGAAACTGCAATTGGACATTCTGAGCGCTAGGAGGCCTATATTGGGAAAAAGAATGTCTACAAATAAAAACTACACAGAAGAATTGTGTGAAACTTCTTTCTGTTCTGTTTGTTCAACAAAAAGGGTTGAACCTTAGTTTTGATTGAGCCGTTCTGAAACACTCTTTCTGTAGAAAATGCAAGTGGATATTCGGAGCGCTAAGAGGGTAATAGTGGAAAAAGGAATGTCTCCAAATATAAACTACACGGAATCATTCTGTGAAACTTCTTTCTGATCTGTGCATTCAGCTAACAGAGTTAAACTATACTTTTGATTGAGCAGATCTGAACACTCTTTCTGTAGAAAATGCAACTGGACATTTGGAGCGCTAAGAGAGTACTAGTGGAAAAAGGAATATATTCAAATATAAACTACACAGAAGCATTCTGTGAAACTTCTTTCTGATCTGAGCATTCAGCTAACAGAGTTAAACCATACTTTTAATTGAGCAGTTGTGAAACACTCTGTCTGTAGAAAATGCAACTGGACATTCGTAGCGCTAAGTGAGTAATAGTGGAAAAAAGAATATGTTCAAATATAAACTACACAGAAGCATTGTATGAAACTTCTTTCTCTTCTGTGCATTCAACTAACAGAGTTGAACCTTACTTTTGATTGAGCCTTTCTGAAACACTCTTTCTGTAGAAACTGCAATTGGACATTCTGAGCGCTAAGAGGCCTCTATTGGGAAAAATAATATCTTCAAATAAAAACTACACAGAAGCATTGTGTGAAACTTATTTCTGATATGTTCATTAAGCTAACAGAGTTAAACCATACTTTTGATTGCGCAGTTCTGAACACTCTTTCTGTAGAAAATGCAAGTGGACATTCGGAGCGCTAAGAGGGTAATAGTGGAAAAAGGAATATATTCAAATATAAACTACACAGTAGCATTCTGTGAAAATTCTTTCTGTTCTGTGCATTCAACTAACAGAGTTGAACCTTACTTTTGATTGAGCCGTTCTGAAACACTCTTTCTGTAGAAACTGCAATTGGACATGCTAAGCGCTAAGAGGCCTACATTGGGAAAAAGAATATCTTCAAATAAAAACTACACAGATGCATTCTGTGAAACTTATTTCTGATCTGTAAATTCAGTTAACAGAGATAAAGCATATTTTTGATTGAGCAGTTATGAAACACTCTTTTTGTAGAAAATGCAAGTGGAGATTCGGAGCGCTAAGAGGGTAATAGTGGAAAAAGGAATGTCTTCAAATATAAACTACACAGAATCATTCGGTGAAACTTCTTTCTGATCTGTGCATTCAGCTAACAGAGTTAAACCATACTTTTGATTGAGCAGATCTGAACACTCTTTCTGTAGAAAATGCAACTGGACATTTGGAGCGCTAAGAGCGTAGTAGTGGAAAAAGGAATATATTCAAATATAAACTACACAGAAGCATTGTGTGAAACTTCTTTCTGATCTGAGCATTCAGCTAACAGAGTTAAACCATACTTTTGATTGAGCAGTTTTGAAACAGTCTGTCTGTAGAAAATGCCACTGGACATTCGTAGCGCTAAGTGGGTAATAGTGGAAAAAAGAATATGTTCAAATATAAACTACACAGAAGCATTGTATGAAACATTTTTCTGTTCTGTGCATTCAACTAACAGAGTTGAACCTTACTTTTGATTGAGCCGTTCTGAAACACTCTTTCTGTAGAAACTGCAATTGGACATTCTGAGAGCTAGGAGGCCTATATTGGGAAAAAGAATGTCTACAAATAAAAACTACACAGAAGAATTGTGTGAAACTTCTTTCTGTTCTGTTTGTTCAACTAAAAGAGTTGAACCTTAGTTTTGATTGAGCCGTTCTGAAACACTCTTTCTGTAGAAAATGCAAGTGGAGATTCGGAGCGCTAAGAGGGTAATAGTGGAAAAAGGAATGTCTCCAAATATAAACTACACAGAATCATTCTGTGAAACTTCTTTCTGATCTGTGCATTCAGCTAACAGAGTTAAACCATACTTTTGATTGAGCAGATCTGAACACTCTTTCTGTAGAAAATGCAAGTGGAGAATCGGAGCGCTAATAGGGTAATAGTGGAAAAAGGAATGTCTCCAAATATAAACTACACAGAATCATTCTGTGAAACTTCTTTCTGATCTGTGCATTCAGCTAACAGAGTTAAACCATACTTTTGATTGAGCAGATCTGAACACTCTTTCTGTAGAAAATGCAACTGGACATTTGGAGCGATAAGAGAGTACTAGTGGAAAAAGGAATATATTCAAATATAAACTACACAGAAGCATTCTGTGAAACTTCTTTCTGATCTGAGCATTCAGCTAACAGAGTTAAACCATACTTTTGATTGAGCAGTTTTGAAACACTCTGTCTGTAGAAAATGCAACTGGACATTCGTAGCGCTAAGTGGGTAATAGTGGAAAAAAGAATATGTTCAAATATAAACTACACAGAAACATTGTATGAAACTTCTTTCTGTTCTGTGCATTCAACTAACAGAGTTGAACCTTACTTTTGATTGAGCCTTTCTGAAACACTCTTTCTGTAGAAACTGCAATTGGACATTCTGAGCGCTAAGAGGCCTATATTGGGAAAAAGAATGTCTACAAATAAAAACTACACAGAAGAATTGTGTGAAACTTCTTTCTGTTCTGTTTGTTCAACTAAAAGAGTTGAACCTTAGTTTTGATTGAGCCGTTCTGAAACACTCTTTCTGTAGAAAATGCAAGTGGAGATTCGGAGTGCTAAGAGGGTAATAGTGGAAAAAGGAATGTCTCCAAATATAAACTACACAGAATCATTCTGTGAAACTTTTTCTGATCTGTGCATTCAGCTAACAGAGTTAAAACATACTTTTGATTGAGCAGATCTGAGCACTCTTTCTGTAGAAAATGCAACTGGACATTTGGAGCGCTAAGAGAGTACTAGTGGAAAAAGGAATATATTCAAATATAAACTACACAGAAGCATTCTGTGAAACTTCTTTCTGATCTGAGCATTCAGCTAACAGAGTTAAACCATACTTTTGATTGAGCAGTTTTGAAACACTCTGTCTGTAGAAAATGCAACTGGACATTCGTAGCGCTAAGTGGGTAATAGTGGAAAAAAGAATATATTCAAATATAAACTACACAGAAGCATTGTATGAAACTTCTTTCTGTTCTGTGCATTCAACTAACAGAGTTGAACCTTACTTTTGATTGAGCCTTTCTGAAACACTCTTTCTGTAGAAACTGCAATTGGACATTCTGAGCGCTAAGAGGCCTCTATTGGGAAAAATAATATCTTCAAATAAAAACTACACAGAAGCATTGTGTGAAACTTATTTCTGATATGTTCATTAAGCTAACAGAGTTAAACCATACTTTTGATTGCGCAGTTCTGAACACTCTTTCTGTAGAAAATGCAAGTGGACATTCGGAGCGCTAAGAGGGTAATAGTGGAAAAAGGAATATATTCAAATATAAACTACACAGTAGCATTCTGTGAAAATACTTTCTGTTCTGTGCATTCAACTAACAGAGTTGAACCTTACTTTTGATTGAGCCGTTCTGAAACACTCTATCTGTAGAAACTGCAATTGGACATGCTAAGCGCTAAGAGGCCTACATTGGGAAAAATAATATCTTCAAATAAAAACTACACAGATGCATTCTGTGAAACTTATTTCTGATCTGTAAATTCAGTTAACAGAGATAAAGCATATTTTTGATTGAGCAGTTATGAAACACTCTTTTTGTAGAAAATGCAAGTGGAGATTCGGAGCGCTAAGAGGGTAATAGTGGAAAAAGGAATGTCTTCAAATATAAACTACACAGAATCATTCGGTGAAACTTCTTTCTGATCTGTGCATTCAGCTAACAGAGTTAAACCATACTTTTGATTGAGCAGATCTGAACACTCTTTCTGTAGAAAATGCAACTGGACATTTGGAGCGCTAAGAGCGTAGTAGTGGAAAAAGGAATATATTCAAATATAAACTACACAGAAGCATTCTGTGAAACTTCTTTCTGATCTGAGCATTCAGCTAACAGAGTTAAACCATACTTTTGATTGAGCAGTTTTGAAACACTCTGTCTGTAGAAAATGCAACTGGACATTCGTAGCGCTAAGTGGGTAATAGTGGAAAAAAGAATACGTTCAAATATAAACTACACAGAAGCATTGTATGAAACTTCTTTCTGTTCTGTGCATTCAACTAACAGAGTTGAACCTTACTGTTGATTGCGCCTTTCTGAAACACTCTTTCTGTAGAAACTGCAATTGGACATTCTGAGCGCTAGGAGGCCTATATTGGGAAAAAGAATGTCTACAAATAAAAACTACACAGAAGAATTGTGTGAAACTTCTTTCTGTTCTGTTTGTTCAACTAAAAGAGTTGAACTTTAGTTTTGATTGAGCCGTTCTGAAACACCCTTTCTGTAGAAAATGCAAGTGGAGATTCGGAGCGCTAAGAGGGTAATAGTGGAAAAAGGAATGTCTCCAAATATAAACTACACGGAAACATTCTGTGAAACTTCTTTCTGATCTGTGCATTCAGCTAACAGAGTTAAACTATACTTTTGATTGAGCAGATCTGAACACTCTTTCTGTAGAAAATGCAACTGGACATTTGGAACGCTAAGAGAGTACTAGTGGAAAAAGGAATATATTCAAATATAAACTACACAGAAGCATTCTGTGAAACTTCTTTCTGATCTGAGCATTCAGCTAACAGAGTTAAACCATACTTTTGATTGAGCAGTTTTGAAACACTCTGTCTGTAGAAAATGCAACTGGACATTCGTAGCGCTAAGTGGGTAATAGTGGAAAAAAGAATATGTTCAAATATAAACTACACAGAAGCATTGTATGAAACTTCTTTCTGTTCTGTGCATTCAACTAACAGAGTTGAACCTTACTTTTGATTGAGCCGTTCTGAAACACTCTTTCTGTAGAAACTGCAATTGGACATTCTGAGCGCTAGGAGGCCTATATTGGGAAAAAGAATGTCTACAAATAAAAACTACACAGAAGAATTGTGTGAAACTTCTTTCTGTTCTGTTTGTTCAACTAAAAGAGTTGAACCTTAGTTTTGATTGAGCCGTTCTGAAACACCCTTTCTGTAGAAAATGCAAGTGGAGATTCGGAGCGCTAAGAGGGTAATAGTGGAAAAAGGAATGTCTCCAAATATAAACTACACGGAATCATTCTGTGAAACTTCTTTCTGATCTGTGCATTCAGCTAACAGAGTTAAACTATACTTTTGATTGAGCAGATCTGAACACTCTTTCTGTAGAAAATGCAAGTGGAGAATCGGAGCGCTAAGAGGGTAATAGTGGAAAAAGGAATGTCTCCAAATATAAACTACACAGAATCATTCTGTGAAACTTCTTTCTGATGTGTGCATTCAGCTAACAGAGTTAAACCATACTTTTGATTGAGCAGATCTGAACACTCTTTCTGTAGAAAATGCAACTGGACATTTGGAGCGATAAGAGAGTACTAGTGGAAAAAGGAATATATTCAAATATAAACTACACAGAAGCATTCTGTGAAACTTCTTTCTGATCTGAGCATTCAGCTAACAGAGTTAAACCATACTTTTGATTGAGCAGTTTTGAAACACTCTGTCTGTAGAAAATGCAACTGGACATTCGTAGCGCTAAGTGGGTAATAGTGGAAAAAAGAATATGTTCAAATATAAACTACACAGAAGCATTGTATGAAACTTCTTTCTGTTCTGTGCATTCAACTAACAGAGTTGAACCTTACTTTTGATTGAGCCTTTCTGAAACACTCTTTCTGTAGAAACTGCAATTGGACATTCTGAGCGCTAAGAGGCCTATATTGGGAAAAAGAATGTCTACAAATAAAAACTACACAGAAGAATTGTGTGAAACTTCTTTCTGTTCTGTTTGTTCAACTAAAAGAGTTGAACCTTAGTTTTGATTGAGCCGTTCTGAAACACTCTTTCTGTAGAAAATGCAAGTGGAGATTCGGAGTGCTAAGAGGGTTATAGTGGAAAAAGGAATGTCTCCAAATATAAACTACACAGAATCATTCTGTGAAACTTTTTCTGATCTGTGCATTCAGCTAACAGAGTTAAAACATACTTTTGATTGAGCAGATCTGAGCACTCTTTCTGTAGAAAATGCAACTGCACATTTGGAGCGCTAAGAGAGTACTAGTGGAAAAAGGAATATATTCAAATATAAACTACACAGAAGCATTCTGTGAAACTTCTTTCTGATCTGAGCATTCAGCTAACAGAGTTAAACCATACTTTTGATTGAGCAGTTTTGAAACACTCTGTCTGTAGAAAATGCAACTGGACATTCGTAGCGCTAAGTGGGTAATAGTGGAAAAAAGAATATATTCAAATATAAACTACACAGAAGCATTGTATGAAACTTCTTTCTGTTCTGTGCATTCAACTAACAGAGTTGAACCTTACTTTTGATTGAGCCTTTCTGAAACACTCTTTCTGTAGAAACTGCAATTGGACATTCTGAGCGCTAAGAGGCCTCTATTGGGAAAAATAATATCTTCAAATAAAAACTACACAGAAGCATTGTGTGAAACTTATTTCTGATATGTTCATTAAGCTAACAGAGTTAAACCATACTTTTGATTGCGCAGTTCTGAACACTCTTTCTGTAGAAAATGCAAGTGGACATTCGGAGCGCTAAGAGGGTAATAGTGGAAAAAGGAATATATTCAAATATAAACTACACAGTAGCATTCTGTGAAAATACTTTCTGTTCTGTGCATTCAACTAACAGAGTTGAACCTTACTTTTGATTGAGCCGTTCTGAAACACTCTATCTGTAGAAACTGCAATTGGACATGCTAAGCGCTAAGAGGCCTACATTGGGAAAAATAATATCTTCAAATAAAAACTACACAGATGCATTCTGTGAAACTTATTTCTGATCTGTAAATTCAGTTAACAGAGATAAAGCATATTTTTGATTGAGCAGTTATGAAACACTCTTTTTGTAGAAAATGCAAGTGGAGATTCGGAGCGCTAAGAGGGTAATAGTGGAAAAAGTAATGTCTTCAAATATAAACTACACAGAATCATTCGGTGAAACTTCTTTCTGATCTGTGCATTCAGCTAACAGAGTTAAACCATACTTTTGATTGAGCAGATCTGAACACTCTTTCTGTAGAAAATGCAACTGGACATTTGGAGCGCTAAGAGCGTAGTAGTGGAAAAAGGAATATATTCAAATATAAACTACACAGAATCATTGTGTGAAACTTCTTTCTGATCTGAGCATTCAGCTAACAGAGTTAAACCATACTTTTGATTGAGCAGTTTTGAAACACTCTGTCTGTAGAAAATGCAACTGGACATTCGTAGCGCTAAGTGGGTAATAGTGGAAAAAAGAATATGTTCAAATATAAACTACACAGAAGCATTGTATGAAACTTCTTTCTGTTCTGTGCATTCAACTATCAGAGTTGAACCTTACTTTTGATTGAGCCTTTTTGAAACACTCTTTCTGTAGAAACTACAATTGGACATTCTGAGCGCTAAGAGGCCTCTATTGGGAAAAATAATATCTTCAAATAAAAACTACACAGAAGCATTGTGTGAAACTTATTTCTGATATGTTCATTAAGCTAACAGAGTTAAACCATACTTTTGATTGCGCAGTTCTGAACACTCTTTCTGTAGAAAATGCAAGTGGACATTCGGAGCGCTAAGAGGGTAATAGTGGAAAAGGGAATATATTCAAATATAAACTACACAGTAGCATTCTGTGAAAATTCTTTCTGTTCTGTGCATTCAACTAACAGAGTTGAACCTTACTTTTGATTGAGCCGTTCTGAAACACTCTTTCTGTAGAAACTGCAATTGGACATGCTAAGCGCTAAGAGGCCTACATTGGGAAAAAGAATATCTTCAAATAAAAACTACACAGATGCATTCTGTGAAACTAATTTCTGATCTGTAAATTCAGTTAACAGAGATAAAACATATTTTTGATTGAGCAGTTATGAAACACTCTTTTTGTAGAAAATGCAAGTGGAGATTCGGAGCGCTAAGAGGGTAATTGTGGAAAAAGGAATGTCTTCAAATATAAACAACAAAGAATCATTCGGTGAAACTTCTTTCTGATCTATGCATTCAGCTAACAGAGTTAAACCATACTTTTGATTGAGCAGATCTGAACATTCTTTCTGTAGAAAATGCAACTGGACATTTGGAGCGCTAAGAGCGTAGTAGTGGAAAAAGGAATATATTCAAATATAAACTACACAGAATCATTCTGTGAAACTTCTTTCTGATCTGAGCATTCAGCTAACAGAGTTAAACCATACTTTTGATTGACCAGTTTTGAAACACTCTGTCTGTAGAAAATGCAACTGGACATTCGTAGCGCTAAGTGGGTAATAGTGGAAAAAAGAATATGTTCAAATATAAACTACACAGAAGCATTGTATGAAACTTCTTTCTGTTCTGTGCATTCAACTAACAGAGTTGAACCTTACTTTTGATTGAGCCTTTCTGAAACACTCTTTCTGTAGAAACTGCAATTGGACATTCTGAGCGCTAGGAGGCCTATATTGGGAAAAAGAATGTCTACAAATAAAAACTACACAGAAGGATTGTGTGAAACTTCTTTCTGTTCTGTTTGTTCATCTGAAAGATTTGAACCTTAGTTTTGATTGAGCCGTTCTGAAACACTCTTTCTGTAGAAAATGCAAGTGGATATTCGGAGCGCTAAGAGGGTAATAGTGGAAAAAGGAATGTCTCCAAATATAAACTACACGGAAACATTCTGTGAAACTTCTTTCTGATCTGTGCATTCAGCTAACAGAGTTAAACTATACTTTTGATTGAGCAGATCTGAACACTCTTTCTGTAGAAAATGCAACTGGACATTTGGAACGCTAAGAGAGTACTAGTGGAAAAAGGAATATATTCAAATATAAACTACACAGAAGCATTCTGTGAAACTTCTTTCTGATCTGAGCATTCAGCTAACAGAGTTAAACCATACTTATAATTGAGCAGTTTTGAAACACTCTGTCTGTAGAAAATGCAACTGGACATTCGTAGCGCTAAGTGGGTAATAGTGGAAAAAAGAATATGTTCAAATATAAACTACACAGAAGCATTGTATGAAACTTCTTTCTGTTCTGTGCATTCAACTAACAGAGTTGAACCTTACTTTTGATTGAGCCTTTCTGAAACACTCTTTCTGTAGAAACTGCAATTGGACATTCTGAGCGCTAAGAGGCCTCTATTGGGAAAAATAATATCTTCAAATAAAAACTACACAGAAGCATTGTGTGAAACTTATTTCTGATATGTTCATTAAGCTAAGAGAGTTAAACCATACTTTTGATTGCGCAGTTCTGAACACTCTTTCTGTAGAAAATGCAAGTGGACATTTGGAGCGCTAAGAGGGTAATAGTGGAAAAGGGAATATATTCAAATATAAACTACACAGTAGCATTCTGTGAAAATTCTTTCTGTTCTGTGCATTCAACTAACAGAGTTGAACCTTACTTTTGATTGAGCCGTTCTGAAACACTCTTTCTGTAGAAACTGCAATTGGACATGCTAAGCGCTAAGAGGCCTACATTGGGAAAAAGAATATCTTCAAATAAAAACTACACAGATGCATTCTGTGAAACTAATTTCTGATCTGAAAATTCAGTTAACAGAGATAAAACATATTTTTGATTGAGCAGTTATGAAACACTCTTTTTGTAGAAAATGCAAGTGGAGATTCGGAGCGCTAAGAGGGTAATTGTGGAAAAAGGAATGTCTTCAAATATAAACAACAAAGAATCATTCGGTGAAACTTCTTTCTGATCTATGCATTCAGCTAACAGAGTTAAACCATACTTTTGATTGAGCAGATCTGAACATTCTTTCTGTAGAAAATGCAACTGGACATTTGGAACGCTAAGAGAGTACTAGTGGAAAAAGGAATATATTCAAATATAAACTACACAGAAGCATTCTGTGAAACTTCTTTCTGATCTGAGCATTCAGCTAACAGAGTTAAACCATACTTATAATTGAGCAGTTTTGAAACACTCTGTCTGTAGAAAATGCAACTGGACATTCGTAGCGCTAAGTGGGTAATAGTGGAAAAAAGAATATGTTCAAATATAAACTACACAGAAGCATTGTATGAAACTTCTTTCTGTTCTGTGCATTCAACTAACAGAGTTGAACCTTACTTTTGATTGAGCCGTTCTGGAACACTCTTTCTGTAGAAACTGCAATTGGACATTCTGAGCGCTAGGAGGCCTATATTGGGAAAAAAATGTCTAAAAATAAAAACTACACAGAAGAATTGTGTGAAACTTCTTTCTGTTCTGTTTGTTCAACTAAAAGAGTTGAACCTTAGTTTTGATTGAGCCGTTCTGAAACACTCTTTCTGTAGAAAATGCAAGTGGAGATTCGGAGCGCTAAGAGGGTAATAGTGGAAAAAGGAATGTCTCCAAATATAAACTACACAGAATCATTCTGTGAAACTTTTTCTGATCTGTGCATTCAGCTAACAGTGTTAAACCATACTTTTGATTGAGCAGATCTGAACACTCTTTCTGTAGAAAACGCAACTGGACATTTGGAGCGCTAAGAGAGCAGTAGTGGAAAAAGGAATATATTCAAATATAAACTACACAGAAGCATTCTGTGAAACTTCTTTCTGATCTGAGCATTCAGCTAACAGAGTTAAACCATACATTTGATTGAGCAGTTTTGAAACACTCTGTCTGTAGAAAATGCAACTGGACATTCGTAGCGCTAAGTGGGTAATAGTGGAAAAAAGAATATGTTCAAAGATAAACTACACAGAAGCATTGTATGAAACTTCTTTCTGTTCTGTGCATTCAACTAACAGAGTTGAACCTTACTTTTGATTGAGCCTTTCTGAAACACTCTTTCTGTAGAAACTGCAATTGGACATTCTGAGCGCTAAGAGGCCTCTATTGGGAAAAATAATATCTTCAAATAAAAACTACACAGAAGCATTGTGTGAAACTTATTTCTGATATGTTCATTAAGCTAACAGAGTTAAACCATACTTTTGATTGCGCAGTTCTGAACACTCTTTCTGTAGAAAATGCAAGTGGACATTCGGAGCGCTAAGAGGGTAATAGTGGAAAAAGGAATATATTCAAATACAAACTACACAGTAGCATTCTGTGAAAATTCTTTCTGTTCAGTGCATTCAACTAACAGAGTTGAACCTTACTTTTGATTGAGCCGTTCTGAAACACTCTATCTGTAGAAACTGCAATTGGACATGCTAAGCGCTAAGAGGCCTACATTGGGAAAAATAATATCTTCAAATAAAAACTACACAGATGCATTCTGTGAAACTTATTTCTGATCTGTAAATTCAGTTAACAGAGATAAAGCATATTTTTGATTGAGCAGTTATGAAACACTCTTTTTGTAGAAAATGCAAGTGGAGATTCGGAGCGCTAAGAGGGTAATAGTGGAAAAAGGAATGTCTTCAAATATAAACTACACAGAATCATTCGGTGAAACTTCTTTCTGATCTGTGCATTCAGCTAACAGAGTTAAACCATACTTTTGATTGAGCAGATCTGAACACTCTTTCTGTAGAAAATGCAACTGGACATTTGGAGCGCTAAGAGCGTAGTAGTGGAAAAAGGAATATATTCAAATATAAACTACACAGAATCATTGTGTGAAACTTCTTTCTGATCTGAGCATTCAGCTAACAGAGTTAAACCATACTTTTGATTGAGCAGTTTTAAAACACTCTGTCTGTAGAAAATGCAACTGGACATTCGTAGCGCTAAGTGGGTAATAGTGGAAAAAAGAATATGTTCAAATATAAACTACACAGAAGCATTGTATGAAACTTCTTTCTGTTCTGTGCATTCAACTATCAGAGTTGAACCTTACTTTTGATTGAGCCTTTCTGAAACACTCTTTCTGTAGAAACTACAATTGGACATTCTGAGCGCTAAGAGGCCTCTATTGGGAAAAATAATATCTTCAAATAAAAACTACACAGAAGCATTGTGTGAAACTTATTTCTGATATGTTCATTAAGCTAACAGAGTTAAACCATACTTTTGATTGCGCAGTTCTGAACACTCTTTCTGTAGAAAATGCAAGTGGACATTCGGAGCGCTAAGAGGGTAATAGTGGAAAAGGGAATATATTCAAATATAAACTACACAGTAGCATTCTGTGAAAATTCTTTCTGTTCTGTGCATTCAACTAACAGAGTTGAACCTTACTTTTGATTGAGCCGTTCTGAAACACTCTTTCTGTAGAAACTGCAATTGGACATGCTAAGCGCTAAGAGGCCTACATTGGGAAAAAGAATATCTTCAAATAAAAACTACACAGATGCATTCTGTGAAACTAATTTCTGATCTGTAAATTCAGTTAACAGAGATAAAACATATTTTTGATTGAGCAGTTATGAAACACTCTTTTTGTAGAAAATGCAAGTGGAGATTCGGAGCGCTAAGAGGGTAATTGTGGAAAAAGGAATGTCTTCAAATATAAACAACAAAGAATCATTCGGTGAAACTTCTTTCTGATCTATGCATTCAGCTAACAGAGTTAAACCATACTTTTGATTGAGCAGATCTGAACATTCTTTCTGTAGAAAATGCAACTGGACATTTGGAGCGCTAAGAGCGTAGTAGTGGAAAAAGGAATATATTCAAATATAAACTACACAGAATCATTCTGTGAAACTTCTTTCTGATCTGAGCATTCAGCTAACAGAGTTAAACCATACTTTTGATTGACCAGTTTTGAAACACTCTGTCTGTAGAAAATGCAACTGGACATTCGTAGCGCTAAGTGGGTAATAGTGGAAAAAAGAATATGTTCAAATATAAACTACACAGAAGCATTGTATGAAACTTCTTTCTGTTCTGTGCATTCAACTAACAGAGTTGAACCTTACTTTTGATTGAGCCTTTCTGAAACACTCTTTCTGTAGAAACTGCAATTGGACATTCTGAGCGCTAGGAGGCCTATATTGGGAAAAAGAATGTCTACAAATAAAAACTACACAGAAGGATTGTGTGAAACTTCTTTCTGTTCTGTTTGTTCATCTGAAAGATTTGAACCTTAGTTTTGATTGAGCCGTTCTGAAACACTCTTTCTGTAGAAAATGCAAGTGGATATTCGGAGCGCTAAGAGGGTAATAGTGGAAAAAGGAATGTCTCCAAATATAAACTACACGGAAACATTCTGTGAAACTTCTTTCTGATCTGTGCATTCAGCTAACAGAGTTAAACTATACTTTTGATTGAGCAGATCTGAACACTCTTTCTGTAGAAAATGCAACTGGACATTTGGAACGCTAAGAGAGTACTAGTGGAAAAAGGAATATATTCAAATATAAACTACACAGAAGCATTCTGTGAAACTTCTTTCTGATCTGAGCATTCAGCTAACAGAGTTAAACCATACTTATAATTGAGCAGTTTTGAAACACTCTGTCTGTAGAAAATGCAACTGGACATTCGTAGCGCTAAGTGGGTAATAGTGGAAAAAAGAATATGTTCAAATATAAACTACACAGAAGCATTGTATGAAACTTCTTTCTGTTCTGTGCATTCAACTAACAGAGTTGAACCTTACTTTTGATTGAGCCTTTCTGAAACACTCTTTCTGTAGAAACTGCAATTGGACATTCTGAGCGCTAAGAGGCCTCTATTGGGAAAAATAATATCTTCAAATAAAAACTACACAGAAGCATTGTGTGAAACTTATTTCTGATATGTTCATTAAGCTAAGAGAGTTAAACCATACTTTTGATTGCGCAGTTCTGAACACTCTTTCTGTAGAAAATGCAAGTGGACATTTGGAGCGCTAAGAGGGTAATAGTGGAAAAAGGAATATATTCAAATATAAACTACACAGTAGCATTCTGTGAAAATTCTTTCTGTTCTGTGCATTCAACTAACAGAGTTGAACCTTACTTTTGATTGAGCCGTTCTGAAACACTCTTTCTGTAGAAACTGCAATTGGACATGCTAAGCGCTAAGAGGCCTACATTGGGAAAAAGAATATCTTCAAATAAAAACTACACAGATGCATTCTGTGAAACTAATTTCTGATCTGTAAATTCAGTTAACAGAGATAAAACATATTTTTGATTGAGCAGTTATGAAACACTCTTTTTGTAGAAAATGCAAGTGGAGATTCGGAGCGCTAAGAGGGTAATTGTGGAAAAAGGAATGTCTTCAAATATAAACAACAAAGAATCATTCGGTGAAACTTCTTTCTGATCTATGCATTCAGCTAACAGAGTTAAACCATACTTTTGATTGAGCAGATCTGAACATTCTTTCTGTAGAAAATGCAACTGGACATTTGGAGCGCTAAGAGCGTAGTAGTGGAAAAAGGAATATATTCAAATATAAACTACACAGAATCATTCTGTGAAACTTCTTTCTGATCTGAGCATTCAGCTAACAGAGTTAAACCATACTTTTGATTGACCAGTTTTGAAACACTCTGTCTGTAGAAAATGCAACTGGACATTCGTAGCGCTAAGTGGGTAATAGTGGAAAAAAGAATATGTTCAAATATAAACTACACAGAAGCATTGTATGAAACTTCTTTCTGTTCTGTGCATTCAACTAACAGAGTTGAACCTTACTTTTGATTGAGCCTTTCTGAAACACTCTTTCTGTAGAAACTGCAATTGGACATTCTGAGCGCTAGGAGGCCTATATTGGGAAAAAGAATGTCTACAAATAAAAACTACACAGAAGGATTGTGTGAAACTTCTTTCTGTTCTGTTTGTTCATCTGAAAGATTTGAACCTTAGTTTTGATTGAGCCGTTCTGAAACACTCTTTCTGTAGAAAATGCAAGTGGATATTCGGAGCGCTAAGAGGGTAATAGTGGAAAAAGGAATGTCTCCAAATATAAACTACACGGAAACATTCTGTGAAACTTCTTTCTGATCTGTGCATTCAGCTAACAGAGTTAAACTATACTTTTGATTGAGCAGATCTGAACACTCTTTCTGTAGAAAATGCAACTGGACATTTGGAACGCTAAGAGAGTACTAGTGGAAAAAGGAATATATTCAAATATAAACTACACAGAAGCATTCTGTGAAACTTCTTTCTGATCTGAGCATTCAGCTAACAGAGTTAAACCATACTTATAATTGAGCAGTTTTGAAACACTCTGTCTGTAGAAAATGCAACTGGACATTCGTAGCGCTAAGTGGGTAATAGTGGAAAAAAGAATATGTTCAAATATAAACTACACAGAAGCATTGTATGAAACTTCTTTCTGTTCTGTGCATTCAACTAACAGAGTTGAACCTTACTTTTGATTGAGCCTTTCTGAAACACTCTTTCTGTAGAAACTGCAATTGGACATTCTGAGCGCTAAGAGGCCTCTATTGGGAAAAATAATATCTTCAAATAAAAACTACACAGAAGCATTGTGTGAAACTTATTTCTGATATGTTCATTAAGCTAAGAGAGTTAAACCATACTTTTGATTGCGCAGTTCTGAACACTCTTTCTGTAGAAAATGCAAGTGGACATTTGGAGCGCTAAGAGGGTAATAGTGGAAAAAGGAATATATTCAAATATAAACTACACAGTAGCATTCTGTGAAAATTCTTTCTGTTCTGTGCATTCAACTAACAGAGTTGAACCTTACTTTTGATTGAGCCGTTCTGAAACACTCTTTCTGTAGAAACTGCAATTGGACATGCTAAGCGCTAAGAGGCCTACATTGGGAAAAAGAATATCTTCAAATAAAAACTACACAGATGCATTCTGTGAAACTAATTTCTGATCTGAAAATTCAGTTAACAGAGATAAAACATATTTTTGATTGAGCAGTTATGAAACACTCTTTTTGTAGAAAATGCAAGTGGAGATTCGGAGCGCTAAGAGGGTAATTGTGGAAAAAGGAATGTCTTCAAATATAAACAACAAAGAATCATTCGGTGAAACTTCTTTCTGATCTATGCATTCAGCTAACAGAGTTAAACGATACTTTTGATTGAGCAGATCTGAACATTCTTTCTGTAGAAAATGCAACTGGACATTTGGAGCGCTAAGAGCGTAGTAGTGGAAAAAGGAATATATTCAAATATAAACTACACAGAAGCATTCTGTGAAACTTCTTTCTGATCTGAGCATTCAGCTAACAGAGTTAAACCATACTTTTGATTGACCAGTTTTGAAACACTCTGTCTGTAGAAAATGCAACTGGACATTCGTAGCGCTAAGTGGGTAATAGTGGAAAAAAGAATATGTTCAAATATAAACTACACAGAAGCATTGTATGAAACATCTTTCTGTTCTGTGCATTCAACTAACAGAGTTGAACCTTACTTTTGATTGAGCCTTTCTGAAACACTCTTTCTGTAGAAACTGCAATTGGACATTCTGAGCGCTAGGAGGCCTATATTGGGAAAAAGAATGTCTACAAATAAAAACTACACAGAAGGATTGTGTGAAACTTCTTTCTGTTCTGTTTGTTCATCTGAAAGATTTGAACCTTAGTTTTGATTGAGCCGTTCTGAAACACTCTTTCTGTAGAAAATGCAAGTGGATATTCGGAGCGCTAAGAGGGTAATAGTGGAAAAAGGAATGTCTCCAAATATAAACTACACGGAAACATTCTGTGAAACTTCTTTCTGATCTTTGCATTCAGCTAACAGAGTTAAACTATACTTTTGATTGAGCAGATCTGAACACTCTTTCTGTAGAAAATGCAACTGGACATTTGGAACGCTAAGAGAGTACTAGTGGAAAAAGGAATATATTCAAATATAAACTACACAGAAGCATTCTGTGAAACTTCTTTCTGATCTGAGCATTCAGCTAACAGAGTTAAACCATACTTATAATTGAGCAGTTTTGAAACACTCTGTCTGTAGAAAATGCAACTGGACATTCGTAGCGCTAAGTGGGTAATAGTGGAAAAAAGAATATGTTCAAATATAAACTACACAGAAGCATTGTATGAAACTTCTTTCTGTTCTGTGCATTCAACTAACAGAGTTGAACCTTACTTTTGATTGAGCCGTTCTGGAACACTCTTTCTGTAGAAACTGCAATTGGACATTCTGAGCGCTAGGAGGCCTATATTGGGAAAAAGAATGTCTAAAAATAAAAACTACACAGAAGAATTGTGTGAAACTTCTTTCTGTTCTGTTTGTTCAACTAAAAGAGTTGAACCTTAGTTTTGATTGAGCCGTTCTGAAACACTCTTTCTGTAGAAAATGCAAGTGGAGATTCGGAGCGCTAAGAGGGTAATAGTGGAAAAAGGAATGTCTCCAAATATAAACTACACAGAATCATTCTGTGAAACTTTTTCTGATCTGTGCATTCAGCTAACAGAGTTAAACCATACTTTTGATTGAGCAGATCTGAACACTCTTTCTGTAGAAAACGCAACTGGACATTTGGAGCGCTAAGAGAGTAGTAGTGGAAAAAGGAATATATTCAAATATAAACTACACAGAAGCATTCTGTGAAACTTCTTTCTGATCTGAGCATTCAGCTAACAGAGTTAAACCATACATTTGATTGAGCAGTTTTGAAACACTCTGTCTGTAGAAAATGCAACTGGACATTCGTAGCGCTAAGTGGGTAATAGTGGAAAAAAGAATATGTTCAAAGATAAACTACACAGAAGCATTGTATGAAACTTCTTTCTGTTCTGTGCATTCAACTAACAGAGTTGAACCTTACTTTTGATTGAGCCTTTCTGAAACACTCTTTCTGTAGAAACTGCAATTGGACATTCTGAGCGCTAAGAGGCCTCTATTGGGAAAAATAATATCTTCAAATAAAAACTACACAGAAGCATTGTGTGAAACTTATTTCTGATATGTTCATTAAGCTAACAGAGTTAAACCATACTTTTGATTGCGCAGTTCTGAACACTCTTTCTGTAGAAAATGCAAGTGGACATTCGGAGCGCTAAGAGGGTAATAGTGGAAAAAGGAATATATTCAAATACAAACTACACAGTAGCATTCTGTGAAAATTCTTTCTGTTCAGTGCATTCAACTAACAGAGTTGAACCTTACTTTTGATTGAGCCGTTCTGAAACACTCTTTCTGTAGAAACTGCAATTGGACATGCTAAGCGCTAAGAGGCCTACATTGGGAAAAAGAATATCTTCAAATAAAAACTACACAGATGCATTCTGTGAAACTTATTTCTGATCTGTAAATTCAGTTAACAGAGATAAAGCATATTTTTGATTGAGCAGTTATGAAACACTCTTTTTGTGGAAAATGCAAGTGGAGATTCGGAGCGCTAAGAGGGTAATAGTGGAAAAAGGAATGTCTTCAAATATAAACTACACAGAATCATTCTGTGAAACTTCTTTCTGATCTGTGCATTCAGCTAACAGAGTTAAACCATACTTTTGATTGAGCAGATCTGAACACTCTTTCTGTAGAAAATGCAACTGGACATTCGTAGCGCTAAGTGGGTAATAGTGGAAAAAAGAATATGTTCAAATATAAACTACTCAGAAGCATTGTATGAAACTTCTTTCTGTTCTGTGCATTCAACTAACAGAGTTGAACCTTACTTTTGATTGAGCCTTTCTGAAACACTCTTTCTGTAGAAACTGCAATTGGACATTCTGAGCGCTAGGAGGCCTATATTGGGAAAAAGAATGTCTACAAATAAAAACTACACAGAAGAATTGTGTGAAACTTCTTTCTGTTCTGTTTGTTCAACTAAAAGAGTTGAACCTTAGTTTTGATTGAGCCGTTCTGAAACACTCTTTCTGTAGAAAATGCAAGTGGATATTCGGAGCGCTAAGAGGGTAATAGTGGAAAAAGGAATGTCTCCAAATATAAACTACACGGAATCATTCTGTGAAACTTCTTTCTGATCTGTGCATTCAGCTAACAGAGTTAAACTATACTTTTGATTGAGCAGATCTGAACACTCTTTCTGTAGAAAATGCAACTGGACATTTGGAGCGCTAAGAGATTACTAGTGATAAAAGGAATATATTCAATTATAAACTACACAGAAGCATTCTGTGAAACTTCTTTCTGATCTGAGCATTCAGCTAACAGAGTTAAACCATACTTTTAATTGAGCAGTTGTGAAACACTCTGTCTGTAGAAAATGCAACTGGACATTCGTAGCGCTAAGTGAGTAATAGTGGAAAAAAGAATATGTTCAAATATAAACTACACAGAAGCATTGTATGAAACTTCTTTCTCTTCTGTGCATTCAACTAACAGAGTTGAACCTTACTTTTGATTGAGCCTTTCTGAAACACTCTTTCTGTAGAAACTGCAATTGGATATTCTGAGCGCTAAGAGGCCTCTATTGGGAAAAATAATATCTTGAAATAAAAACTACACAGAAGCATTGTGTGAAACTTATTTCTGATATGTTCATTAAGCTAACAGAGTTAAACCATACTTTTGATTGCGCAGTTCTGAACACTCTTTCTGTAGAAAATGCAAGTGGACATTCGGAGCGCTAAGAGGGTAATAGTGGAAAAAGGAATATATTCAAATATAAACTACACAGAATCATTCGGTGAAACTTCTTTCTGATCTGTGCATTCAGCTAACAGAGTTAAATCATACTTTTGATTGAGCAGATCTGAACACTCTTTCTGTAGAAAATGCAACTGGACATTTGGAGCGCTAAGAGCGTAGTAGTGGAAAAAGGAATATATTCAAATATAAACTACACAGAAGCATTGTGTGAAACTTCTTTCTGATCTGAGCATTCAGCTAACAGAGTTAAACCATACTTTTGATTGAGCAGTTTTGAAACAGTCTGTCTGTAGAAAATGCCACTGGACATTCGTAGCGCTAAGTGGGTAATAGTGGAAAAAAGAATATGTTCAAATATAAACTACACAGAAGCATTGTATGAAACTTTTTTCTGTTCTGTGCATTCAACTAACAGAGTTGAACCTTACTTTTGATTGAGCCGTTCTGAAACACTCTTTCTGTAGAAACTGCAATTGGACATTCTGAGCGCTAGGAGGCCTATATTGGGAAAAAGAATGTCTACAAATAAAAACTACACAGAAGAATTGTGTGAAACTTCTTTCTGTTCTGTTTGTTCAACTAAAAGAGTTGAACCTTAGTTTTGATTGAACCGTTCTGAAACACTCTTTCTGTAGAAAATGCAAGTGGAGATTCGGAGCGCTAAGAGGGTAATAGTGGAAAAAGGAATGTCTCCAAATATAAACTACACAGAATCATTCTGTGAAACTTCTTTCTGATCTGTGCATTCAGCTAACAGAGTTAAACCATACTTTTGATTGAGCAGATCTGAACACTCTTTCTGTAGAAAATGCAACTGGACATTTGGAGCGCTAAGAGAGTAGTAGTGGAAAAAGGAATATATTCAAATATAAACTACACAGAAGCATTCTGTGAAACTTCTTTCTGATCTGAGCATTCAGCTAACAGAGTTAAACCATACTTTTGATTGAGCAGTTTTGAAACACTCTGTCTGTAGAAAATGCAACTGGACATTCGTAGCGCTAAGTGGGTAATAGTGGAAAAAAGAATACGTTCAAATATAAACTACACAGAAGCATTGTATGAAACTTCTTTCTGTTCTGTGCATTCAACTAACAGAGTTGAACCTTACTTTTGATTGAGCCTTTCTGAAACACTCTTTCTGTAGAAACTGCAATTGGACATTCTGAGCGCTAAGAGGCCTCTATTGGGAAAAATAATATCTTCAAATAAAAACTACACAGAAGCATTGTGTGAAACTTATTTCTGATATGTTCATTAAGCTAACAGAGTTAAACCATACTTTTGATTGCGCAGTTCTGAACACTCTTTCTGTAGAAAATGCAAGTGGACATTCGGAGCGCTAAGAGGGTAATAGTGGAAAAGGGAATATATTCAAATATAAACTACACAGTAGCATTCTGTGAAAATTCTTTCTGTTCTGTGCATTCAACTAACAGAGTTGAACCTTACTTTTGATTGAGCCGTTCTGAAACACTCTTTCTGTAGAAACTGCAATTGGACATGCTAAGACCTAAGAGGCCTACATTGGGAAAAAGAATATCTTCAAATAAAAACTACACAGATGCATTCTGTGAAACTTATTTCCGATCTGTAAATTCAGTTAACAGAGATAAAACATATTTTTGATTGAGCAGTTATGAAACACTCTTTTTGTAGAAAATGCAAGTGGAGATTCGGAGCGCTAAGAGGGTAATAGTGGAAAAAGGAATGTCTTCAAATATAAACAACACAGAATCATTCGGTGAAACTTCTTTCTGATCTGTGCATTCAGCTAACAGAGTTAAACCATACTTTTGATTGAGCAGATCTGAACATTCTTTCTGTAGAAAATGCAACTGGACATTTGGAGCGCTAAGAGCGTAGCAGTGGAAAAAGAAATATATTCAAATATAAACTACACAGAATCATTCTGTGAAACTTCTTTCTGATCTGAGCATTCAGCTAACAGAGTTAAACCATACTTTTGATTGAGCAGTTTTGAAACACTCTGTCTGTAGAAAATGCAACTGGACATTCGTAGCGCTAAGTGGGTAATAGTGGAAAAAAGAATATGTTCAAATATAAACTACTCTGAAGCATTGTATGAAACTTCTTTCTGTTCTGTGCATTCAACTAACAGAGTTGAACCTTACTTTTGATTGAGCCTTTCTGAAACACTCTTTCTGTAGAAACTGCAATTGGACATTCTGAGCGCTAGGAGGCCTATATTGGGAAAAAGAATGTCTAAAAATAAAAACTACACAGAAGAATTGTGTGAAACTTCTTTCTGTTCTGTTTGTTCAACTAAAAGAGTTGAACCTTAGTTTTGATTGAGCCGTTCTGAAACACTCTTTCTGTAGAAAATGCAAGTGGAGATTCGGAGCGCTAAGAGGGTAATAGTGGAAAAAGGAATGTCTCCAAATATAAACTACACAGAATCATTCTGTGAAACTTTTTCTGATCTGTGCATTCAGCTAACAGAGTTAAACCATACTTTTGATTGAGCAGATCTGAACACTCTTTCTGTAGAAAATGCAACTGGACATTTGGAGCGCTAAGAGAGTACTAGTGGAAAAAGGAATATATTCAAATATAAACTACACAGAAGCATTCTGTGAAACTTCTTTCTGATCTGAGCATTCAGCTAACAGAGTTAAACCATACTTTTGATTGAGCAGTTTTGAAACACTCTGTCTGTAGAAAATGCAACTGGACATTCGTAGCGCTAAGTGGGTAATAGTGGAAAAAAGAATATGTTCAAATATAAACTACACAGAAGCATTGTATGAAACTTCTTTCTGTTCTGTGCATTCAACTAACAGAGTTGAACCTTACTTTTGATTGAGCCTTTCTGAAACACTCTTTCTGTAGAAACTGCAATTGGACATTCTGAGCGCTAAGAGGCATCTATTGGGAAAAATAATATCTTCAAATAAAAACTACACAGAAGCATTGTGTGAAACTTATTTCTGATATGTTCATTAAGCTAACAGAGTTAAACCATACTTTTGATTGCGCAGTTCTGAACACTCTTTCTGTAGAAAATGCAAGTGGACATTCGGAGCGCTAAGAGGGTAATAGTGGAAAAAGGAATATATTCAAATATAAACTACACAGTAGCATTCTGTGAAAATTCTTTCTGTTCTGTGCATTCAACTAACAGAGTTGAACCTTACTTTTTATTGAGCCGTTCTGAAACACTCTTTCTGTAGAAACTGCAATTGGACATGCTAAGCGCTAAGAGGCCTACATTGGGAAAAATAATATCTTCAAATAAAAACTACACAGATGCATTCTGTGAAACTTATTTCTGATCTGTAAATTCAGTTAACAGAGATAAAGCATATTTTTGATTGAGCAGTTATGAAACACTCTTTTTGTAGAAAATACAAGTGGAGATTCGGAGCGCTAAGAGGGTAATAGTGGAAAAAGGAATGTCTTCAAATATAAACTACACAGAATCATTCGGTGAAACTTCTTTCTGATCTGTGCATTCAGCTAACAGAGTTAAACCATACTTTTGATTGAGCAGATCTGAACACTCTTTCTGTAGAAAATGCAACTGGACATTTGGAGCGCTAAGAGCGTAGTAGTGGAAAAAGGAATATATTCAAATATAAACTACACAGAAGCATTGTGTGAAACTTCTTTCTGATCTGAGCATTCAGCTTACAGAGTTAAACCATACTTTTGATTGAGCAGTTTTGAAACACTCTGTCTGTAGAAAATGCAACTGGACATTCGTAGCGCTAAGTGGGTAATAGTGGAAAAAAGAATATGTTCAAATATAAACTACACAGAAGCATTGTATGAAACTTTTTTCTGTTCTGTGCATTCAGCTAACAGAGTTGAACCTTACTTTTGATTGAGCCGTTCTGGAACACTCTTTCTGTAGAAACTGCAATTGGACATTCTGAGCGCTAGGAGGCCTATATTGGGAAAAAGAATGTCTACAAATAAAAACTACACAGAAGAATTGTGTGAAACTTCTTTCTGTTCTGTTTGTTCAACTAAAAGAGTTGAACCTTAGTTTTGATTGAGCCGTTCTGAAACACTCTTTCTGTAGAAAATGCAAGTGGAGATTCGGAGCGCTAAGAGGGTAATAGTGGAAAAAGGAATGTCTCCAAATATAAACTACACAGAATCATTCTGTGAAACTTTTTCTGATCTGTGCATTCAGCTAACAGAGTTAAAACATACTTTTGATTGAGCAGATCTGAACACTCTTTCTGTAGAAAATGCAACTGGACATTTGGAGCGCTAAGAGAGTACTAGTGGAAAAAGGAATATATTCAAATATAAACTACACAGAAGCATTCTGTGAAACTTCTTTCTGATCTGAGCATTCAGCTAACAGAGTTAAACCATACTTTTGATTGAGCAGTTTTGAAACACTCTGTCTGTAGAAAATGCAACTGGACATTCGTAGCGCTAAGTGGGTAATAGTGGAAAAAAGAATATATTCAAATATAAACTACACAGAAGCATTGTATGAAACTTCTTTCTGTTCTGTGCATTCAACTAACAGAGTTGAACCTTACTTTTGATTGAGCCTTTCTGAAACACTCTTTCTGTAGAAACTGCAATTGGACATTCTGAGCGCTAAGAGGCCTCTATTGGGAAAAATAATATCTTCAAATAAAAACTACACAGAAGCATTGTGTGAAACTTATTTCTGATATGTTCATTAAGCTAACAGAGTTAAACCATACTTTTGATTGCGCAGTTCTGAACACTCTTTCTGTAGAAAATGCAAGTGGACATTCGGATCGCTAAGAGGGTAATAGTGGAAAAAGGAATATATTCAAATACAAACTACACAGTAGCATTCTGTGAAAATTCTTTCTGTTCAGTGCATTCAACTAACAGAGTTGAACCTTACTTTTGATTGAGCCGTTCTGACACACTCTTTCTGTAGAAACTGCAATTGGACATGCTAAGCGCTAAGAGGCCTACATTGGGAAAAAGAATATCTTCAAATAAAAACTACACAGATGCATTCTGTGAAACTTATTTCTGATCTGTAAATTCAGTTAACAGAGATAAAGCATATTTTTGATTGAGCAGTTATGAAACACTCTTTTTGTAGAAAATGCAAGTGGAGATTCGGAGCGCTAAGAGGGTAATAGTGGAAAAAGGAATGTCTTCAAATATAAACTACACAGAATCATTCGGTGAAACTTCTTTCTGATCTGTGCATTCAGCTAACAGAGTTAAACCATACTTTTGATTGAGCAGATCTGAACACTCTTTCTGTAGAAAATGCAACTGGACATTTGGAGCGCTAAGAGCGTAGTAGTGGAAAAAGGAATATATTCAAATATAAACTACACAGAAGCATTGTGTGAAACTTCTTTCTGATCTGAGCATTCAGCTAACAGAGTTAAACCATACTTTTGATTGAGCAGTTTTGAAACACTCTGTCTGTAGAAAATGCAACTGGACATTCGTAGCGCTAAGTGGGTAATAGTGGAAAAAAGAATACGTTCAAATATAAACTACACAGAAGCATTGTATGAAACTTCTTTCTGTTCTGTGCATTCAACTAACAGAGTTGAACCTTACTTTTGATTGAGCCTTTCTGAAACACTCTTTCTGTAGAAACTGCAATTGGACATTCTGAGCGCTAAGAGGCCTCTATTGGGAAAAATAATATCTTCAAATAAAAACTACACAGAAGCATTGTGTGAAACTTATTTCTGATATGTTCATTAAGCTAACAGAGTTAAACCATACTTTTGATTGCGCAGTTCTGAACACTCTTTCTGTAGAAAATGCAAGTGGACATTCGGAGCGCTAAGAGGGTAATAGTGGAAAAGGGAATATATTCAAATATAAACTACACAGTAGCATTCTGTGAAAATTCTTTCTGTTCTGTGCATTCAACTAACAGAGTTGAACCTTACTTTTGATTGAGCCGTTCTGAAACACTCTTTCTGTAGAAACTGCAATTGGACATGCTAAGACCTAAGAGGCCTACATTGGGAAAAAGAATATCTTCAAATAAAAACTACACAGATGCATTCTGTGAAACTTATTTCCGATCTGTAAATTCAGTTAACAGAGATAAAACATATTTTTGATTGAGCAGTTATGAAACACTCTTTTTGTAGAAAATGCAAGTGGAGATTCGGAGCGCTAAGAGGGTAATAGTGGAAAAAGGAATGTCTTCAAATATAAACAACACAGAATCATTCGGTGAAACTTCTTTCTGATCTGTGCATTCAGCTAACAGAGTTAAACCATACTTTTGATTGAGCAGATCTGAACATTCTTTCTGTAGAAAATGCAACTGGACATTTGGAGCGCTAAGAGCGTAGCAGTGGAAAAAGAAATATATTCAAATATAAACTACACAGAATCATTCTGTGAAACTTCTTTCTGATCTGAGCATTCAGCTAACAGAGTTAAACCATACTTTTGATTGAGCAGTTTTGAAACACTCTGTCTGTAGAAAATGCAACTGGACATTCGTAGCGCTAAGTGGGTAATAGTGGAAAAAAGAATATGTTCAAATATAAACTACTCTGAAGCATTGTATGAAACTTCTTTCTGTTCTGTGCATTCAACTAACAGAGTTGAACCTTACTTTTGATTGAGCCTTTCTGAAACACTCTTTCTGTAGAAACTGCAATTGGACATTCTGAGCGCTAGGAGGCCTATATTGGGAAAAAGAATGTCTAAAAATAAAAACTACACAGAAGAATTGTGTGAAACTTCTTTCTGTTCTGTTTGTTCAACTAAAAGAGTTGAACCTTAGTTTTGATTGAGCCGTTCTGAAACACTCTTTCTGTAGAAAATGCAAGTGGAGATTCGGAGCGCTAAGAGGGTAATAGTGGAAAAAGGAATGTCTCCAAATATAAACTACACAGAATCATTCTGTGAAACTTTTTCTGATCTGTGCATTCAGCTAACAGAGTTAAACCATACTTTTGATTGAGCAGATCTGAACACTCTTTCTGTAGAAAATGCAACTGGACATTTGGAGCGCTAAGAGAGTACTAGTGGAAAAAGGAATATATTCAAATATAAACTACACAGAAGCATTCTGTGAAACTTCTTTCTGATCTGAGCATTCAGCTAACAGAGTTAAACCATACTTTTGATTGAGCAGTTTTGAAACACTCTGTCTGTAGAAAATGCAACTGGACATTCGTAGCGCTAAGTGGGTAATAGTGGAAAAAAGAATATGTTCAAATATAAACTACACAGAAGCATTGTATGAAACTTCTTTCTGTTCTGTGCATTCAACTAACAGAGTTGAACCTTACTTTTGATTGAGCCTTTCTGAAACACTCTTTCTGTAGAAACTGCAATTGGACATTCTGAGCGCTAAGAGGCATCTATTGGGAAAAATAATATCTTCAAATAAAAACTACACAGAAGCATTGTGTGAAACTTATTTCTGATATGTTCATTAAGCTAACAGAGTTAAACCATACTTTTGATTGCGCAGTTCTGAACACTCTTTCTGTAGAAAATGCAAGTGGACATTCGGAGCGCTAAGAGGGTAATAGTGGAAAAAGGAATATATTCAAATATAAACTACACAGTAGCATTCTGTGAAAATTCTTTCTGTTCTGTGCATTCAACTAACAGAGTTGAACCTTACTTTTTATTGAGCCGTTCTGAAACACTCTTTCTGTAGAAACTGCAATTGGACATGCTAAGCGCTAAGAGGCCTACATTGGGAAAAATAATATCTTCAAATAAAAACTACACAGATGCATTCTGTGAAACTTATTTCTGATCTGTAAATTCAGTTAACAGAGATAAAGCATATTTTTGATTGAGCAGTTATGAAACACTCTTTTTGTAGAAAATACAAGTGGAGATTCGGAGCGCTAAGAGGGTAATAGTGGAAAAAGGAATGTCTTCAAATATAAACTACACAGAATCATTCGGTGAAACTTCTTTCTGATCTGTGCATTCAGCTAACAGAGTTAAACCATACTTTTGATTGAGCAGATCTGAACACTCTTTCTGTAGAAAATGCAACTGGACATTTGGAGCGCTAAGAGCGTAGTAGTGGAAAAAGGAATATATTCAAATATAAACTACACAGAAGCATTGTGTGAAACTTCTTTCTGATCTGAGCATTCAGCTTACAGAGTTAAACCATACTTTTGATTGAGCAGTTTTGAAACACTCTGTCTGTAGAAAATGCAACTGGACATTCGTAGCGCTAAGTGGGTAATAGTGGAAAAAAGAATATGTTCAAATATAAACTACACAGAAGCATTGTATGAAACTTTTTTCTGTTCTGTGCATTCAGCTAACAGAGTTGAACCTTACTTTTGATTGAGCCGTTCTGGAACACTCTTTCTGTAGAAACTGCAATTGGACATTCTGAGCGCTAGGAGGCCTATATTGGGAAAAAGAATGTCTACAAATAAAAACTACACAGAAGAATTGTGTGAAACTTCTTTCTGTTCTGTTTGTTCAACTAAAAGAGTTGAACCTTAGTTTTGATTGAGCCGTTCTGAAACACTCTTTCTGTAGAAAATGCAAGTGGAGATTCGGAGCGCTAAGAGGGTAATAGTGGAAAAAGGAATGTCTCCAAATATAAACTACACAGAATCATTCTGTGAAACTTTTTCTGATCTGTGCATTCAGCTAACAGAGTTAAAACATACTTTTGATTGAGCAGATCTGAACACTCTTTCTGTAGAAAATGCAACTGGACATTTGGAGCGCTAAGAGAGTACTAGTGGAAAAAGGAATATATTCAAATATAAACTACACAGAAGCATTCTGTGAAACTTCTTTCTGATCTGAGCATTCAGCTAACAGAGTTAAACCATACTTTTGATTGAGCAGTTTTGAAACACTCTGTCTGTAGAAAATGCAACTGGACATTCGTAGCGCTAAGTGGGTAATAGTGGAAAAAAGAATATATTCAAATATAAACTACACAGAAGCATTGTATGAAACTTCTTTCTGTTCTGTGCATTCAACTAACAGAGTTGAACCTTACTTTTGATTGAGCCTTTCTGAAACACTCTTTCTGTAGAAACTGCAATTGGACATTCTGAGCGCTAAGAGGCCTCTATTGGGAAAAATAATATCTTCAAATAAAAACTACACAGAAGCATTGTGTGAAACTTATTTCTGATATGTTCATTAAGCTAACAGAGTTAAACCATACTTTTGATTGCGCAGTTCTGAACACTCTTTCTGTAGAAAATGCAAGTGGACATTCGGATCGCTAAGAGGGTAATAGTGGAAAAAGGAATATATTCAAATACAAACTACACAGTAGCATTCTGTGAAAATTCTTTCTGTTCAGTGCATTCAACTAACAGAGTTGAACCTTACTTTTGATTGAGCCGTTCTGACACACTCTTTCTGTAGAAACTGCAATTGGACATGCTAAGCGCTAAGAGGCCTACATTGGGAAAAAGAATATCTTCAAATAAAAACTACACAGATGCATTCTGTGAAACTTATTTCTGATCTGTAAATTCAGTTAACAGAGATAAAGCATATTTTTGATTGAGCAGTTATGAAACACTCTTTTTGTAGAAAATGCAAGTGGAGATTCGGAGCGCTAAGAGGGTAATAGTGGAAAAAGGAATGTCTTCAAATATAAACTACACAGAATCATTCGGTGAAACTTCTTTCTGATCTGTGCATTCAGCTAACAGAGTTAAACCATACTTTTGATTGAGCAGATCTGAACACTCTTTCTGTAGAAAATGCAACTGGACATTTGGAGCGCTAAGAGCGTAGTAGTGGAAAAAGGAATATATTCAAATATAAACTACACAGAAGCATTGTGTGAAACTTCTTTCTGATCTGAGCATTCAGCTAACAGAGTTAAACCATACTTTTGATTGAGCAGTTTTGAAACAGTCTGTCTGTAGAAAATGCCACTGGACATTCGTAGCGCTAAGTGGGTAATAGTGGAAAAAAGAATATGTTCAAATATAAACTACACAGAAGCATTGTATGAAACTTTTTTCTGTTCTGTGCATTCAACTAACAGAGTTGAACCTTACTTTTGATTGAGCCGTTCTGAAACACTCTTTCTGTAGAAACTGCAATTGGACATTCTGAGCGCTAGGAGGCCTATATTGGGAAAAAGAATGTCTACAAATAAAAACTACACAGAATAATTGTGTGAAACTTCTTTCTGTTCTGTTTGTTCAACTAAAAGAGTTGAACCTTAGTTTTGATTGAACCGTTCTGAAACACTCTTTCTGTAGAAAATGCAAGTGGAGATTCGGAGCGCTAAGAGGGTAATAGTGGAAAAAGGAATGTCTCCAAATATAAACTACACAGAATCATTCTGTGAAACTTCTTTCTGATCTGTGCATTCAGCTAACAGAGTTAAACCATACTTTTGATTGAGCAGATCTGAACACTCTTTCTGTAGAAAATGCAACTGGACATTTGGAGCGCTAAGAGAGTAGTAGTGGAAAAAGGAATATATTCAAATATAAACTACACAGAAGCATTCTGTGAAACTTCTTTCTGATCTGAGCATTCAGCTAACAGAGTTAAACCATACTTTTGATTGAGCAGTTTTGAAACACTCTGTCTGTAGAAAATGCAACTGGACATTCGTAGCGCTAAGTGGGTAATAGTGGAAAAAAGAATACGTTCAAATATAAACTACACAGAAGCATTGTATGAAACTTCTTTCTGTTCTGTGCATTCAACTAACAGAGTTGAACCTTACTTTTGATTGAGCCTTTCTGAAACACTCTTTCTGTAGAAACTGCAATTGGACATTCTGAGCGCTAAGAGGCCTCTATTGGGAAAAATAATATCTTCAAATAAAAACTACACAGAAGCATTGTGTGAAACTTATTTCTGATATGTTCATTAAGCTAACAGAGTTAAACCATACTTTTGATTGCGCAGTTCTGAACACTCTTTCTGTAGAAAATGCAAGTGGACATTCGGAGCGCTAAGAGGGTAATAGTGGAAAAGGGAATATATTCAAATATAAACTACACAGTAGCATTCTGTGAAAATTCTTTCTGTTCTGTGCATTCAACTAACAGAGTTGAACCTTACTTTTGATTGAGCCGTTCTGAAACACTCTTTCTGTAGAAACTGCAATTGGACATGCTAAGACCTAAGAGGCCTACATTGGGAAAAAGAATATCTTCAAATAAAAACTACACAGATGCATTCTGTGAAACTTATTTCCGATCTGTAAATTCAGTTAACAGAGATAAAACATATTTTTGATTGAGCAGTTATGAAACACTCTTTTTGTAGAAAATGCAAGTGGAGATTCGGAGCGCTAAGAGGGTAATAGTGGAAAAAGGAATGTCTTCAAATATAAACAACACAGAATCATTCGGTGAAACTTCTTTCTGATCTGTGCATTCAGCTAACAGAGTTAAACCATACTTTTGATTGAGCAGATCTGAACATTCTTTCTGTAGAAAATGCAACTGGACATTTGGAGCGCTAAGAGCGTAGCAGTGGAAAAAGAAATATATTCAAATATAAACTACACAGAATCATTCTGTGAAACTTCTTTCTGATCTGAGCATTCAGCTAACAGAGTTAAACCATACTTTTGATTGAGCAGTTTTGAAACACTCTGTCTGTAGAAAATGCAACTGGACATTCGTAGCGCTAAGTGGGTAATAGTGGAAAAAAGAATATGTTCAAATATAAACTACTCTGAAGCATTGTATGAAACTTCTTTCTGTTCTGTGCATTCAACTAACAGAGTTGAACCTTACTTTTGATTGAGCCTTTCTGAAACACTCTTTCTGTAGAAACTGCAATTGGACATTCTGAGCGCTAGGAGGCCTATATTGGGAAAAAGAATGTCTACAAATAAAAACTACACAGAAGAATTGTGTGAAACTTCTTTCTGTTCTGTTTGTTCAACTAAAAGAGTTGAACCTTAGTTTTGATTGAGCCGTTCTGAAACACTCTTTCTGTAGAAAATGCAAGTGGAGATTCGGAGCGCTAAGAGGGTAATAGTGGAAAAAGGAATGTCTCCAAATATAAACTACACAGAATCATTCTGTGAAACTTTTTCTGATCTGTGCATTCAGCTAACAGAGTTAAACCATACTTTTGATTGAGCAGATCTGAACACTCTTTCTGTAGAAAATGCAACTGGACATTTGGAGCGCTAAGAGAGTACTAGTGGAAAAAGGAATATATTCAAATATAAACTACACAGAAGCATTCTGTGAAACTTCTTTCTGATCTGAGCATTCAGCTAACAGAGTTAAACCATACTTTTGATTGAGCAGTTTTGAAACACTCTGTCTGTAGAAAATGCAACTGGACATTCGTAGCGCTAAGTGGGTAATAGTGGAAAAAAGAATATGTTCAAATATAAACTACACAGAAGCATTGTATGAAACTTCTTTCTGTTCTGTGCATTCAACTAACAGAGTTGAACCTTACTTTTGATTGAGCCTTTCTGAAACACTCTTTCTGTAGAAACTGCAATTGGACATTCTGAGCGCTAAGAGGCATCTATTGGGAAAAATAATATCTTCAAATAAAAACTACACAGAAGCATTGTGTGAAACTTATTTCTGATATGTTCATTAAGCTAACAGAGTTAAACCATACTTTTGATTGCGCAGTTCTGAACACTCTTTCTGTAGAAAATGCAAGTGGACATTCGGATCGCTAAGAGGGTAATAGTGGAAAAAGGAATATATTCAAATACAAACTACACAGTAGCATTCTGTGAAAATTCTTTCTGTTCAGTGCATTCAACTAACAGAGTTGAACCTTACTTTTGATTGAGCCGTTCTGACACACTCTTTCTGTAGAAACTGCAATTGGACATGCTAAGCGCTAAGAGGCCTACATTGGGAAAAAGAATATCTTCAAATAAAAACTACACAGATGCATTCTGTGAAACTTATTTCTGATCTGTAAATTCAGTTAACAGAGATAAAGCATATTTTTGATTGAGCAGTTATGAAACACTCTTTTTGTAGAAAATGCAAGTGGAGATTCGGAGCGCTAAGAGGGTAATAGTGGAAAAAGGAATGTCTTCAAATATAAACTACACAGAATCATTCTGTGAAACTTCTTTCTGATCTGTGCATTCAGCTAACAGAGTTAAACCATACTTTTGATTGAGCAGATCTGAACACTCTTTCTGTAGAAAATGCAACTGGACATTTGGAGCGCTAAGAGCGTAGTAGTGGAAAAAGGAATATATTCAAATATAAACTACACAGAAGCATTCTGTGAAACTTCTTTCTGATCTGAGCATTCAGCTAACAGAGTTAAACCATACTTTTGATTGAGCAGTTTTGAAACACTCTGTCTGTAGAAAATGCAACTGGACATTCGTAGCGCTAAGTGGGTAATAGTGGAAAAAAGAATATGTTCAAATATAAACTACACAGAAGCATTGTATGAAACTTCTTTCTGTTCTGTGCATTCAACTAACAGAGTTGAACCTTACTTTTGATTGAGCCTTTCTGAAACACTCTTTCTGTAGAAACTACAATTGGACATTCTGAGCGCTAAGAGGCCTCTATTGGGAAAAATAATATCTTCAAATAAAAACTACACAGAAGCATTGTGTGAAACTTATTTCTGATATGTTCATTAAGCTAACAGAGTTAAACCATACTTTTGATTGCGCAGTTCTGAACACTCTTTCTGTAGAAAATGCAAGTGGACATTCGGAGCGCTAAGAGGGTAATAGTGGAAAAGGGAATATATTCAAATATAAACTACACAGTAGCATTCTGTGAAAATTCTTTCTGTTCTGTGCATTCAACTAACAGAGTTGAACCTTACTTTTGATTGAGCCGTTCTGAAACACTCTTTCTGTAGAAACTGCAATTGGACATGCTAAGCCCTAAGAGGCCTACATTGGGAAAAAGAATATCTTCAAATAAAAACTACACAGATGCATTCTGTGAAACTTATTTCTGATCTGTAAATTCAGTTAACAGAGATAAAACATATTTTTGATTGAGCAGTTATGAAACACTCTTTTTGTAGAAAATGCAAGTGGAGATTCGGAGCGCTAAGATGGTAATAGTGGAAAAAGGAATGTCTTCAAATATAAACAACACAGAATCATTCGGTGAAACTTCTTTCTGATCTGTGCATTCAGCTAACAGAGTTAAACCATACTTTTGATTGAGCAGATCTGAACATTCTTTCTGTAGAAAATGCAACTGGACATTTGGAGCGCTAAGAGCGTAGCAGTGGAAAAAGAAATATATTCAAATATAAACTACACAGAATCATTCTGTGAAACTTCTTTCTGATCTGAGCATTCAGCTAACAGAGTTAAACCATACTTTTGATTGAGCAGTTTTGAAACACTCTGTCTGTAGAAAATGCAACTGGACATTCGTAGCGCTAAGTGGGTAATAGTGGAAAAAAGAATATGTTCAAATATAAACTACTCAGAAGCATTGTTTGAAACTTCTTTCTGTTCTGTGCATTCAACTAACAGAGTTGAACCTTACTTTTGATTGAGCCTTTCTGAAACACTCTTTCTGTAGAAACTGCAATTGGACATTCTGAGCGCTAGGAGGCCTATATTGGGAAAAAGAATGTCTACAAATAAAAACTACACAGAAGAATTGTGTGAAACTTCTTTCTGTTCTGTTTGTTCAACTAAAAGAGTTGAACCTTAGTTTTGATTGAGCCGTTCTGAAACACTCTTTCTGTAGAAAATGCAAGTGGATATTCGGAGCGCTAAGAGGGTAATAGTGGAAAAAGGAATGTCTCCAAATATAAACTACACGGAATCATTCTGTGAAACTTCTTTCTGATCTGTGCATTCAGCTAACAGAGTTAAACTATACTTTTGATTGAGCAGATCTGAACACTCTTTCTGTAGAAAATGCAACTGGACATTTGGAGCGCTAAGAGAGTACTAGTGGAAAAAGGAATATATTCAAATATAAACTACACAGAAGCATTCTGTGAAACTTCTTTCTGATCTGAGCATTCAGCTAACAGAGTTAAACCATACTTTTAATTGAGCAGTTGTGAAACAGTCTGTCTGTAGAAAATGCAACTGGACATTCGTAGCGCTAAGTGAGTAATAGTGGAAAAAAGAATATGTTCAAATATAAACTACACAGAAGCATTGTATGAAACTTCTTTCTCTTCTGTGCATTCAACTAACAGAGTTGAACCTTACTTTTGATTGAGCCTTTCTGAAACACTCTTTCTGTAGAAACTGCAATTGGACATTCTGAGCGCTAAGAGGCCTCTATTGGGAAAAATAATATCTTGAAATAAAAACTACACAGAAGCATTGTGTGAAACTTATTTCTGATATGTTCATTAAGCTAACAGAGTTAAACCATACTTTTGATTGCGCAGTTCTGAACACTCTTTCTGTAGAAAATGCAAGTGGACATTCGGAGCGCTAAGAGGGTAATAGTGGAAAAAGGAATATATTCAAATATAAACTACACAGTAGCATTCTGTGAAAATTCTTTCTGTTCTGTGCATTCAACTAACAGAGTTGAACCTTACTTTTGATTGAGCCGTTCTGAAACACTCTTTCTGTAGAAACTGCAATTGGACATGCTAAGCGCTAAGAGGCCTACATTGGGAAAAAGAATATCTTCAAATAAAAACTACACAGACGCATTCTGTGAAACTTATTTCTGATCTGTAAATTCAGTTAACAGAGATAAAGCATATTTTTGATTGAGCAGTTATGAAACACTCTTTTTGTAGAAAATGCAAATGGAGATTCGGAGCGCTAAGAGGGTAATAGTGGAAAAAGGAATGTCTTCAAATATAAACTACACAGAATCATTCGGTGAAACTTCTTTCTGATCTGTGCATTCAGCTAACAGAGTTAAACCATACTTTTGATTGAGCAGATCTGAACACTCTTTCTGTAGAAAATGCAACTGGACATTTGGAGCGCTAAGAGCGTACTAGTGGAAAAAGGAATATATTCAAATATAAAATACACAGAAGCATTGTGTGAAACTTCTTTCTGATCTGAGCATTCAGCTAACAGAGTTAAACCATACTTTTGATTGAGCAGTTTTGAAACAGTCTGTCTGTAGAAAATGCCACTGGACATTCGTAGCGCTAAGTGGGTAATAGTGGAAAAAAGAATATGTTCAAATATAAACTACACAGAAGCATTGTATGAAACATTTTTCTGTTCTGTGCATTCAACTAACAGAGTTGAACCTTACTTTTGATTGAGCCGTTCTGAAACACTCTTTCTGTAGAAACTGCAATTGGACATTCTGAGCGCTAGGAGGCCTATATTGGGAAAAAGAATGTCTACAAATAAAAACTACACAGAAGAATTGTGTGAAACTTCTTTCTGTTCTGTTTGTTCAACTAAAAGAGTTGAACCTTAGTTTTGATTGAGCCGTTCTGAAACACTCTTTCTGTAGAAAATGCAAGTGGAGATTCGGAGCGCTAAGAGGGTAATAGTGGAAAAAGGAATGTCTCCAAATATAAACTACACAGAATCATTCTGTGAAACTTCTTTCTGATCTGTGCATTCAGCTAACAGAGTTAAACCATACTTTTGATTGAGCAGATCTGAACACTCTTTCTGTAGAAAATGCAACTGGACATTTGGAGCGCTAAGAGAGTAGTAGTGGAAAAAGGAATATATTCAAATATAAACTACACAGAAGCATTCTGTGAAACTTCTTTCTGATCTGAGCATTCAGCTAACAGAGTTAAACCATACTTTTGATTGAGCAGTTTTGAAACACTCTGTCTGTAGAAAATGCAACTGGACATTCGTAGCGCTAAGTGGGTAATAGTGGAAAAAAGAATACGTTCAAATATAAACTACACAGAAGCATTGTATGAAACTTCTTTCTGTTCTGTGCATTCAACTAACAGAGTTGAACCTTACTTTTGATTGAGCCTTTCTGAAACACTCTTTCTGTAGAAACTGCAATTGGACATTCTGAGCGCTAAGAGGCCTCTATTGGGAAAAATAATATCTTCAAATAAAAACTACACAGAAGCATTGTGTGAAACTTATTTCTGATATGTTCATTAAGCTAACAGAGTTAAACCATACTTTTGATTGCGCAGTTCTGAACACTCTTTCTGTAGAAAATGCAAGTGGACATTCGGAGCGCTAAGAGGGTAATAGTGGAAAAGGGAATATATTCAAATATAAACTACACAGTAGCATTCTGTGAAAATTCTTTCTGTTCTGTGCATTCAACAAACAGAGTTGAACCTTACTTTTGATTGAGCCGTTCTGAAACACTCTTTCTGTAGAAACTGCAATTGGACATGCTAAGCCCTAAGAGGCCTACATTGGGAAAAAGAATATCTTCAAATAAAAACTACACAGATGCATTCTGTGAAACTTATTTCTGATCTGTAAATTCAGTTAACAGAGATAAAACATATTTTTGATTGAGCAGTTATGAAACACTCTTTTGGTAGAAAATGCAAGTGGAGATTCGGAGCGCTAAGAGGGTAATAGTGGAAAAAGGAATGTCTTCAAATATAAACAACACAGAATCATTCGGTGAAACTTCTTTCTGATCTGTGCATTCAGCTAACAGAGTTAAACCATACTTTTGATTGAGCAGATCTGAATATTCTTTCTGTAGAAAATGCAACCGGACATTTGGAGCGCTAAGAGCGTAGCAGTGGAAAAAGAAATATATTCAAATATAAACTACACAGAATCATTCTGTGAAACTTCTTTCTGATCTGAGCCTTCAGCCAACAGAGTTAAACCATACTTTTGATTGAGCAGTTTTGAAACACTCTGTCTGTAGAAAATGCAACTGGACATTCGTAGCGCTAAGTGGGTAATAGTGGAGAAAAGAATATGTTCAAATATAAACTACTCAGAAGCATTGTATGAAACTTCTTTCTGTTCTGTGCATTCAACTAACCGAGTTGAACCTTACTTTTGATTGAGCCTTTCTGAAACACTCTTTCTGTAGAAACTGCAATTAGACATTCTGAGCGCTAGGAGGCCTATATTGGGAAAAAGAATGTCTACAAATAAAAACTACACAGAAGAATTGTGTGAAACTTCTTTCTGTTCTGTTTGTTCAACTAAAAGAGTTGAACCTTAGTTTTGATTGAGCCGTTCTGAAACACTCTTTCTGTAGAAAATGCAAGTGGATATTCGGAGCGCTAAGAGGGTAATAGTGGAAAAAGGAATGTCTCCAAATATAAACTACACGGAATCATTCTGTGAAACTTCTTTCTGATCTGTGCATTCAGCTAACAGAGTTAAACTATACTTTTGATTGAGCAGATCTGAACACTCTTTCTGTAGAAAATGCAACTGGACATTTGGAGCGCTAAGAGTGTACTAGTGGAAAAAGGAATATATTCAAATATAAACTACACAGAAGCATTCTGTGAAACTTCTTTCTGATCTGAGCATTCAGCTAACAGAGTTAAACCATACTTTTAATTGAGCAGTTGTGAAACACTCTGTCTGTAGAAAATGCAACTGGACATTCGTAGCGCTAAGTGAGTAATAGTGGAAAAAAGAATATGTTCAAATATAAACTACACAGAAGCATTGTATGAAACTTCTTTCTCTTCTGTGCATTCAACTAACAGAGTTGAACCTTACTTTTGATTGAGCCTTTCTGAAACACTCTTTCTGTAGAAACTGCAATTGGACATTCTGAGCGCTAAGAGGACTCTATTGGGAAAAATAATATCTTGAAATAAAAACTACACAGAAGCATTGTGTGAAACTTATTTCTGATATGTTCATTAAGCTAACAGAGTTAAACCATACTTTTGATTGCGCAGTTCTGAACACTCTTTCTGTAGAAAATGCAAGTGGACATTCGGAGCGCTAAGAAGGTAATAGTGGAAAAAGGAATATATTCAAATATAAACTACACAGTAGCATTCTGTGAAAATTCTTTCTGTTCTGTGCATTCAACTAACAGAGTTGAACCTTACTTTTGATTCAGCCGTTCTGAAACACTCTTTCTGTAGAAACTGCAATTGGACATGCTAAGCGCTAAGAGGCCTACATTGGGAAAAAGAATATCTTCAAATAAAAACCACACAGATGCATTCTGTGAAACTTATTTCTGATCTGTAAATTCAGTTAACAGAGATAAAGCATATTTTTGATTGAGCAGTTATGAAACACTCTTTTTGTAGAAAATGCAAGTGGAGATTCGGAGCGCTAAGAGGGTAATAGTGGAAAAAGGAATGTCTTCAAATATAAACTACACAGAATCATTCGGTGAAACTTCTTTCTGATCTGTGCATTCAGCTAACAGAGTTAAACCATATTTTTGATTGAGCAGATCTGAACACTCTTTCTGTAGAAAATGCAACTGGACATTTGGAGCGCTAAGAGCGTAGTAGTGGAAAAAGGAATATATTCAAATATAAACTACACAGAAGCATTGTGTGAAACTTCTTTCTGATCTGAGCATTCAGCTAACAGAGTTAAACCATACTTTTGATTGAGCAGTTTTGAAACAGTCTGTCTGTAGAAAATGCCACTGGACATTCGTAGCGCTAAGTGGGTAATAGTGGAAAAAAGAATATGTTCAAATATAAACTACACAGAAGCATTGTATGAAACTTTTTTCTGTTCTGTGCATTCAACTAACAGAGTTGAACCTTACTTTTGATTGAGCCGTTCTGAAACACTCTTTCTGTAGAAACTGCAATTGGACATTCTGAGCGCTAGGAGGCCTATATTGGGAAAAAGAATGTCTACAAATAAAAACTACACAGAAGAATTGTGTGAAACTTCTTTCTGTTCTGTTTGTTCAACTAAAAGAGTTGAACCTTTGTTTTGATTGAGCCGTTCTGAAACACTCTTTCTGTAGAAAATGCAAGTGGAGATTCGGAGCGCTAAGAGGGTAATAGTGGAAAAAGGAATGTCTCCAAATATAAACTACACAGAATCATTCTGTGAAACTTCTTTCTGATCTGTGCATTCAGCTAACAGAGTTAAACCATACTTTTGATTGAGCAGATCTGAACACTCTTTCTGTAGAAAATGCAACTGGACATTTGGAGCGCTAAGAGAGTAGTAGTGGAAAAAGGAATATATTCAAATATAAACTACACAGAAGCATTCTGTGAAACTTCTTTCTGATCTGAGCATTCAGCTAACAGAGTTAAACCATACTTTTGATTGAGCAGTTTTGAAACACTCTGTCTGTAGAAAATGCAACTGGACATTCGTAGCGCTAAGTGGGTAATAGTGGAAAAAAGAATACGTTCAAATATAAACTACACAGAAGCATTGTATGAAACTTCTTTCTGTTCTGTGCATTCAACTAACAGAGTTGAACCTTACTTTTGATTGAGCCTTTCTGAAACACTCTTTCTGTAGAAACTGCAATTGGACATTCTGAGCGCTAAGAGGCCTCTATCGGGAAAAATAATATCTTCAAATAAAAACTACACAGAAGCATTGTGTGAAACTTATTTCTGATATGTTCATTAAGCTAACAGAGTTAAACCATACTTTTGATTGCGCAGTTCTGAACACTCTTTCTGTAGAAAATGCAAGTGGACATTTGGAGCGCTAAGAGGGTAATAGTGGAAAAAGGAATATATTCAAATATAAACTACACAGTAGCATTCTGTGAAAATTCTTTCTGTTCTGTGCATTCAACTAACAGAGTTGAACCTTACTTTTGATTGAGCCGTTCTGAAACACTCTTTCTGTAGAAACTGCAATTGGACATGCTAAGCGCTAAGAGGCCTACATTGGGAAAAAGAATATCTTCAAATAAAAACTACACAGATGCATTCTGTGAAACTTATTTCTGATCTGTAAATTCAGTTAACAGAGATAAAGCATATTTTTGATTGAGCAGTTATGAAACACTCTTTTTGTAGAAAATGCAAGTGGAGATTCGGAGCGCTAAGAGGGTAATAGTGGAAAAAGGAATGTCTTCAAATATAAACTACACAGAATCATTCGGTGAAACTTCTTTCTGATCTGTGCATTCAGCTAACAGAGTTAAACCATACTTTTGATTGAGCAGATCTGAACACTCTTTCTGTAGAAAATGCAACTGGACATTTGGAGCGCTAAGAGCGTAGTAGTGGAAAAAGTAATATATTCAAATATAAACTACACAGCAGCATTGTGTGAAACTTCTTTCTGATCTGAGCATTCAGCTAACAGAGTTAAACCATACTTTTGATTGAGCAGTTTTGAAACAGTCTGTCTGTAGAAAATGCAACTGGACATTCGTAGCGCTAAGTGGGTAATAGTGGAAAAAAGAATATATTCAAATATAAACTACACAGAAGCATTGTATGAAACTTTTTTCTGTTCTGTGCATTCAACTAACAGAGTTGAACCTTACTTTTGATTGAGCCGTTCTGAAACATTCTTTCTGTAGAAACTGCAATTGGACATTCTGAGCGCTAGGAGGCCTATATTGGGAAAAAGAATGTCTGCAAATAAAAACTACACAGAAGAATTGTGTGAAACTTCTTTCTGTTCTGTTTGTTCAACTAAAAGTGTTGAACCTTAGTTTTGATTGAGCCGTTCTGAAACACTCTTTCTGTAGAAAATGCAAGTGGAGATTCGGAGCGCTAAGAGGGTAATAGTGGAAAAAGGAATGTCTCCAAATATAAACCACACAGAATCATTCTGTGAAACTTTTTCTGATCTGTGCATTCAGCTAACAGAGTTAAACCATACTTTTGATTGAGCAGATCTGAACACTCTTTCTGTAGAAAATGCAACTGGACATTTGGAGCGCTAAGAGAGTACTAGTGGAAAAAGGAATATATTCAAATATAAACTACACAGAAGCATTCTGTGAAACTTCTTTCTGATCTGAGCATTCAGCTAACAGAGTTAAACCATACTTTTGATTGAGCAGTTTTGAAACACTCTGTCTGTAGAAAATGCAACTGGACATTCGAAGCGCTAAGTGGGTAATAGTGGAAAAAACAATATGTTCAAATATAAACTACACAGAAGCATTGTATGAAACTTCTTTCTGTTCTGTGCATTCAACTAACAGAGTTGAACCTTACTTTTGATTGAGCCTTTCTGAAACACTCTTTCTGTAGAAACTGCAATTGGACATTCTGAGCGCTAAGAGGCATCTATTGGGAAAAATAATATCTTCAAATAAAAACTACACAGAAGCATTGTGTGAAACTTATTTCTGATATGTTCATTAAGCTAACAGAGTTAAACCATACTTTTGATTGCGCAGTTCTGAACACTCTTTCTGTAGAAAATGCAAGTGGACATTCGGAGCGCTAAGAGGGTAATAGTGGAAAAAGGAATATATTGAAATATAAACTACACAGTAGCATTCTGTGAAAATTCTTTCTGTTCTGTGCATTCAACTAACAGAGTTGAACCTTACTTTTGATTGAGCCGTTCTGAAACACTCTTTCTGTAGAAACTGCAATTGGACATGCTAAGCGCTAAGAGGCCTACATTGGGAAAAATAATATCTTCAAATAAAAACTACACAGATGCATTCTGTGAAACTTATTTCTGATCTGTAAATTCAGTTAACAGAGATAAAGCATATTTTTGATTGAGCAGTTATGAAACACTCTTTTTGTAGAAAATGCAAGTGGAGATTCGGAGCGCTAAGAGGGTAATAGTGGAAAAAGGAATGTCTTCAAATATAAACTACACAGAATCATTCGGTGAAACTTCTTTCTGATCTGTGCATTCAGCTAACAGAGTTAAAACATACTTTTGATTGAGCAGATCTGATCACTCTTTCTGTAGAAAATGCAACTGGACATTTGGAGCGCTAAGAGCGTAGTAGTGGAAAAAGGAATATATTCAAATATAAACTACACAGAAGCATTCTGTGAAACTTCTTTCTGATCTGAGCATTCAGCTAACAGAGTTAAACCATACTTTTGATTGAGCAGTTTTGAAACACTCTGTCTGTAGAAAATGCAACTGGACATTCGTAGCGCTAAGTGGGTAAGAGTGGAAAAAATAATATGTTCAAATATAAACTACACAGAAGCATTGTATGAAACTTCTTTCTGTTCTGTGCATTCAACTAACAGAGTTGAACCTTACTTTTGATTGAGCCTTTCTGAAACACTCTTTCTGTAGAAACTACAATTGGACATTCTGAGCGCTAAGAGGCCTCTATTGGGAAAAATAATATCTTCAAATAAAAACTACACAGAAGCATTGTGTGAAACTTATTTCTGATATGTTCATTAAGCTAACAGAGTTAAACCATACTTTTGATTGCGCAGTTCTGAACACTCTTTCTGTAGAAAATGCAAGTGGACATTCGGAGCGCTAAGAGGGTAATAGTGGAAAAGGGAATATATTCAAATATAAACTACACAGTAGCATTCTGTGAAAATTCTTTCTGTTCTGTGCATTCAACTAACAGAGTTGAACCTTACTTTTGATTGAGCCGTTCTGAAACACTCTTTCTGTAGAAACTGCAATTGGACATGCTAAGCGCTAAGAGGCCTACATTGGGAAAAAGTATATCTTCAAATAAAAACTACACAGATGCATTCTGTGAAACTTATTTCTGATCTGTAAATTCAGTTAACAGAGATAAAACATATTTTTGATTGAGCAGTTATGAAACACTCTTTTTGTAGAAAATGCAAGTGGAGATTCGGAGCGCTAAGAGGGTAATAGTGTAAAAAGGAATGTCTTCAAATATAAACAACAAAGAATCATTCGGTGAAACTTCTTTCTGATCTGTGCATTCAGCTAACAGAGTTAAACCATACTTTTGATTGAGCAGATCTGAACATTCTTTCTGTAGAAAATGCAACTGGACATTTGGAGCGCTAAGAGCGTAGTAGTGGAAAAAGGAATATATTCAAATATAAACTACACAGAATCATTCTGTGAAACTTCTTTCTGATCTGAGCATTCAGCTAACAGAGTTAAACCATACTTTTGATTGAGCAGTTTTGAAACACTCTGTCTGTAGAAAATGCAACTGGACATTCTTAGCGCTAAGTGGGTAATAGTGGAAAAAAGAATATGTTCAAATATAAACTACACAGAAGCATTGTATGAAACTTCTTTCTGTTCTGTGCATTCAACTAACAGAGTTGAACCTTACTTTTGATTGAGCCTTTCTGAAACACTCTTTCTGTAGAAACTGCAATTGGACATTCTGAGCGCTAGGAGGCCTATATTGGGAAAAAGAATGTCTACAAATAAAAACTACACAGAAGAATTGTGTGAAACTTCTTTCTGTTCTGTTTGTTCAACTGAAAGAGTTGAACCTTTGTTTTGATTGAGCCGTTCTGAAACACTCTTTCTGTAGAAAATGCAAGTGGATATTCGGAGCGCTAAGAGGGTAATAGTGGAAAAAGGAATGTCTCCAAATATAAACTACACGGAATCATTCTGTGAAACTTCTTTCTGATCTGTGCATTCAGCTAACAGAGTTAAACTATACTTTTGATTGAGCAGATCTGAACACTCTTTCTGTAGAAAATGCAACTGGACATTTGGAGCGCTAAGAGAGTACTAGTGGTAAAAGGAATATATTCAAATATAAACTACACAGAAGAATTCTGTGAAACTTCTTTCTGATCTGAGCATTCAGCTAACAGAGTTAAACCATACTTTTAATTGAGCAGTTTTGAAACACTCTGTCTGTAGAAAATGCAACTGGACATTCGTAGCGCTAAGTGGGTAATAGTGGAAAAAAGAATATGTTCAAATATAAACTACACAGAAGCATTGTATGAAACTTCTTTCTGTTCTGTGCATTCAACTAACAGAGTTGAACCTTACTTTTGATTGAGCCTTTCTGAAACACTCTTTCTGTAGAAACTGCAATTGGACATTCTGAGCGCTAAGAGGCATCTATTGGGAAAAATAATATCTTCAAATAAAAACTACACAGAAGCATTGTGTGAAACTTATTTCTGATATGTTCATTAAGCTAACAGAGTTAAACCATACTTTTGATTGCGCAGTTCTGAACACTCTTTCTGTAGAAAATGCAAGTGGACATTCGGAGCGCTAAGAGGGTAATAGTGGAAAAAGGAATATATTGAAATATAAACTACACAGTAGCATTCTGTGAAAATTCTTTCTGTTCTGTGCATTCAACTAACAGAGTTGAACCTTACTTTTGATTGAGCCGTTCTGAAACACTCTTTCTGTAGAAACTGCAATTGGACATGCTAAGCGCTAAGAGGCCTACATTGGGAAAAATAATATCTTCAAATAAAAACTACACAGATGCATTCTGTGAAACTTATTTCTGATCTGTAAATTCAGTTAACAGAGATAAAGCATATTTTTGATTGAGCAGTTATGAAACACTCTTTTTGTAGAAAATGCAAGTGGAGATTCGGAGCGCTAAGAGGGTAATAGTGGAAAAAGGAATGTCTTCAAATATAAACTACACAGAATCATTCGGTGAAACTTCTTTCTGATCTGTGCATTCAGCTAACAGAGTTAAAACATACTTTTGATTGAGCAGATCTGATCACTCTTTCTGTAGAAAATGCAACTGGACATTTGGAGCGCTAAGAGCGTAGTAGTGGAAAAAGGAATATATTCAAATATAAACTACACAGAAGCATTCTGTGAAACTTCTTTCTGATCTGAGCATTCAGCTAACAGAGTTAAACCATACTTTTGATTGAGCAGTTTTGAAACACTCTGTCTGTAGAAAATGCAACTGGACATTCGTAGCGCTAAGTGGGTAATAGTGGAAAAAATAATATGTTCAAATATAAACTACACAGAAGCATTGTATGAAACTTCTTTCTGTTCTGTGCATTCAACTAACAGAGTTGAACCTTACTTTTGATTGAGCCTTTCTGAAACACTCTTTCTGTAGAAACTACAATTGGACATTCTGAGCGCTAAGAGGCCTCTATTGGGAAAAATAATATCTTCAAATAAAAACTACACAGAAGCATTGTGTGAAACTTATTTCTGATATGTTCATTAAGCTAACAGAGTTAAACCATACTTTGATTGCGCAGTTCTGAACACTCTTTCTGTAGAAAATGCAAGTGGACATTCGGAGCGCTAAGAGGGTAATAGTGGAAAAGGGAATATATTCAAATATAAACTACACAGTAGCATTCTGTGAAAATTCTTTCTGTTCTGTGCATTCAACTAACAGAGTTGAACCTTACTTTTGATTGAGCCGTTCTGAAACACTCTTTCTGTAGAAACTGCAATTGGACATGCTAAGCGCTAAGAGGCCTACATTGGGAAAAAGTATATCTTCAAATAAAAACTACACAGATGCATTCTGTGAAACTTATTTCTGATCTGTAAATTCAGTTAACAGAGATAAAACATATTTTTGATTGAGCAGTTATGAAACACTCTTTTTGTAGAAAATGCAAGTGGAGATTCGGAGCGCTAAGAGGGTAATAGTGTAAAAAGGAATGTCTTCAAATATAAACAACAAAGAATCATTCGGTGAAACTTCTTTCTGATCTGTGCATTCAGCTAACAGAGTTAAACCATACTTTTGATTGAGCAGATCTGAACACTCTTTCTGTAGAAAATGCAACTGGACATTTGGAGCGCTAAGAGCGTAGTAGTGGAAAAAGGAATATATTCAAATATAAACTACACAGAAGCATTCTGTGAAACTTCTTTCTGATCTGAGCATTCAGCTAACAGAGTTAAACCATTCTTTTGATTGAGCAGTTTTGAAACAGTCTGTCTGTAGAAAATGCAACTGGACATTCGTAGCGCTAAGTGGGTAATAGTGGAAAAAAGAATATGTTCAAATATAAACTACACAGAATCATTGTATGAAACTTTTTTCTGTTCTGTGCATTCAACTAACAGAGTTGAACCTTACTTTTGATTGAGCCGTTCTGAAACACTCTTTCTGTAGAAACTGCAATTGGACATTCTGAGCGCTAGGAGGCCTATATTGGGAAAGGAATGTCTACAAATAAAAACTACACAGAAGAATTGTGTGAAACTTCTTTCTGTTCTGTTTGTTCAAATAAAAGAGTTGAACCTTAGTTTTGATTGAGCCGTTCTGAAACACTCTTTCTGTAGAAAATGCAAGTGGAGATTCGGAGCGCTAAGAGGGTAATAGTGGAAAAAGGAATGTCTCCAAATATAAACTACACAGAATCATTCTGTGAAACTTCTTTCTGATCTGTGCATTCAGCTAACAGAGTTAAACCATACTTTTGATTGAGCAGATCTGAACACTCTTTCTGTAGAAAATGCATCTGGACATTTGGAGCGCTAAGAGAGTACTAGTGGAAAAAGGAATATATTCAAATATAAACTACACAGAAGCATTCGGTGAAACTTCTTTCTGATCTGAGCATTCAGCTAACAGAGTTAAACCATACTTTTGATTGAGCAGTTTTGAAACACTCTGTCTGTAGAAAATGCAACTGGACATTCGTAGCGCTAAGTGGGTAATAGTGGAAAAAATAATATGTTCAAATAAAAACTACACAGAAGCATTGTTTGAAACTTCTTTCTGTTCTGTGCATTCAACTAACAGAGTTGAACCTTACTTTTGATTGAGCCGTTCTGAAACACTCTTTCTGTAGAAACTGCAATTGGACATTCTGAGCGCTAGGAGGCCTATATTGGGAAAAAGAATGTCTACAAATAAAAACTACACAGAAGAATTGTGTGAAACTTCTTTCTGTTCTGTTTGTTCAACTAAAAGAGTTGAACCTTAGTTTTGATTGAGCCGTTCTGAAACACTCTTTCTGTAGAAAATGCAAGTATAGATTCGGAGCGCTAAGAGGGTAATAGTGGAAAAAGGAATGTCTCCAAATACAAACTACACAGAATCATTCTGTGAAACTTCTTTCTGATCTGTGCATTCAGCTAACAGAGTTAAACCATACTTTTGATTGAGCAGATCTGAACACTCTTTCTGTAGAAAATGCAACTGGACATTTGGAGCGCTAAGAGAGTAGTAGTGGAAAAAGGAATATATTCAAATATAAACTACACAGAAGCATTCTGTGAAACTTCTTTCTGATCTGAGCATTCAGCTAACAGAGTTAAACCATACTTTTGATTGAGCAGTTTTGAAACACTCTGTCTGTAGAAAATGCAACTGGACATTCGTAGCGCTAAGTGGGTAATAGTGGAAAAAAGAATATGTTCAAATATAAACTACACAGAAGCATTGTATGAAACATCTTTCTGTTCTGTGCATTCAACTAACAGAGTTGAACCTTACTTTTGATTGAGCCTTTCTGAAACACTCTTTCTGTAGAAACTGCAATTGGACATTCTGAGCGCTAAGAGGCCTATATTGGGAAAAATAATATCTTCAAATAAAAACTACACAGAAGCATTGTGTGAAACTTATTTCTGATATGTTCATTAAGCTAACAGAGTTAAACCATACTTTTGATTGCGCAGTTCTGAACACTCTTTCTGTAGAAAATGCAAGTGGACATTCGGAGCGCTAAGAGGGTAATAGTGGAAAAAGGAATATATTCAAATATAAACTACACAGTAGCATTCTGTGAAAATTCTTTCTGTTCTGTGCATTCAACTAACAGAGTTGAACCTTACTCTTGATTGAGCCGTTCTGAAACACTCTTTCTGTAGAAACTGCAATTGGACATGCTAAGCGCTAAGAGGCCTACATTGGGAAAAAGAATATCTTCAAATAAAAACTACACAGATGCATTCTGTGAAACTTATTTCTGATCTGTAAATTCAGTTAACAGAGATAAAACATATTTTTGATTGAGCAGTTATGAAACACTCTTTTTGTAGAAAATGCAAGTGGAGATTCGGAGCGCTAAGAGGGTAATAGTGGAAAAAGGAATGTCTTCAAATATAAACTACACAGAATCATTCGGTGAAACTTCTTTCTGATCTGTGCATTCAGCTAACAGAGTTAAACCATACTTTTGATTGAGCAGATCTGAACATTCTTTCTGTAGAAAATGCAACTGGACATTTGGAGCGCTAAGAGCGTAGTAGTGGAAAAAGGAATATATTCAGATATAAACTACACAGAAGCATTCTGTGAAACTTCTTTCTGATCTGAGCATTCAGCTAACAGAGTTAAACCATACTTTTGATTGAGCAGTTTTGAAACACTCTGTCTGTAGAAAATGCAACTGGACATTCGTAGCGCTAAGTGGGTAATAGTGGAAAAAAGAATATGTTCAAATATAAACTACACAGAAGCATTGTATGAAACTCCTTTCTGTTCTGTGCATTCAACTAACAGAGTTGAACCTTACTTTTGATTGAGCCGTTCTGAAACACTCTTTCTGTAGAAACTGCAATTGGACATTCTGAGCGCTAAGAGGCCTGTATTGGGAAAAAGAATGTCTACAAATAAAAACTACACAGAAGAATTGTGTGAAACTTCTTTCTGTTCTGTTTGTTCAACTAAAAGAGTTGAACCTTAGTTTTGATTGAGCCGTTCTGAAACACTCTTTATGCAGAAAATGCAAGTGGAGATTCGGAACGCTAAGAGGGTAATAGTGGAAAAAGGAATATATTCAAATATAAACTACACAGTAGCATTCTGCGAAAATTCTTTCTGTTCTGTGCATTCAACTAACAGAGTTGAACCTTACTTTTGATTGAGCCGTTCTGAAACACTCTTTCTGTAGAAACTGCAATTGGACATGCTAAGCGCTAAGAGGCCTACATTGGGAAAAAGAATATCTTCAAATAAAAACTACACAGATGGATTCTGTGAAACTTATTTCTGATCTGTAAATTCAGTTAACAGAGATAAAACATATTTTTGATTGAGCAGTTATGAAACACTCTTTTTGTAGAAAATGCAAGTGGAGATTCGGAGCGCTAAGAGGGTAATAGTGGAAAAAGGAATGTCTTCAAATATAAACTACACAGAATCATTCGGTGAAACTTCTTTCTGATCTGTGCATTCAGCTAACAGAGTTAAAACATACTTTTGATTCAGCAGATCTGAACACTCTTTCTGTAGAAAATGCAACTGGACATTTGGAGCGCTAAGAGCGTAGTAGTGGAAAAAGGAATATATTCAAATATAAACTACACAGAAGCATTCTGTGAAACTTCATTCTGATCTGAGCATTCAGCTAACAGAGTGAAACCATACTTTTGATTGAGCAGTTTTGAAACACTCTGTCTGTAGAAAATGCAACTGGACATTCGTAGCGCTAAGTGGGTAATAGTGGAAAAAAGAATATGTTCAAATATAAACTACACAGAAGCATTGTATGAAACTTCTTTCTGTTCTGTGCATTCAACTAACAGAGTTGAACCTTACTTTTGATTGAGCCGTTCTGAAACACTCTTTCTGTAGAAACTGCAATTGGACATTCTGAGCGCTAAGAGGCCTATATTGGGAAAAAGAATGTCTACAAATAAAAACTACACAGAAGAATTGTGTGAAACTTCTTTCTGTTCTGTTTGTTCAACTAAAAGAGTTGAACATTAGTTTTGATTGAGCCGTTCTGAAACACTCTTTCTGTAGAAAATGCAAGTGGAGATTAGGAGCGCTAAGAGGGTAATAGTGGAAAAAGGAATGTCTCCAAATATAAACTACACAGAATCATTCTGTGAAACTTCTTTCTGATCTGTGCATTCAGCTAACAGAGTTAAACCATACTTTTGATTGAGCAGTTTTGAAACACTCTGTCTGTAGAAAATGCAACTGGACATTCGTAGCGCTAAGTGGGTAATACTGGAAAAAAGAGTATGTTCAGATATAAACTACACAGAAGCATTGTATGAAACTTCTTTCTCTTCTGTGCATTCAACTAACAGAGTTGAACCTTACTTTTGATTGAGCCTTTCTGAAGCACTCTTTCTGTAGAAACTGCAATTGGACATTCTGAGCGATAAGATGCCTCTATTGGGAAAAATAATATCTTCAAATAAAAACTACACAGAAGCATTGTGTGAAACTTATTTCTGATATGTTCATTAAGCTAACAGAGTTAAACCATACTTTTGATTGCGCAGTTCTGAACACTCTTTCTGTAGAAAATGCAAGTGGACATTCGGAGTGCTAAGAGGGTAATAGTGGAAAAAGGAATATATTCAAATATAAACTACACAGTAGCATTCTGTGAAAATTCTTTCTGTTCTGTGCATTCAAATAACAGAGTTGAACCTTACTTTTGATTGAGCCGTTCTGAAACACTATTTCTGTAGAAACGGCAATTGGACATGCTAAGCGCTAAGAGGCCTACATTGGGAAAAAGAATATCTTCAAATAAAAACTACACAGATGCATTCTGTGAAACTTATTTCTGATCTGTAAATTCAGTTAACAGAGATAAAACATATTTTTGATTGAGCAGTTATGAAACACTCTTTTTGTAGAAAATGCAAGTGGAGATTCGGAGCGCTAAGAGGGTAATAGTGGAAAAAGGAATGTCTTCAAATATAAACTACACAGAATCATTCGGTGAAACTTCTTTCTGATCTGTGCATTCAGCTAACAGAGTTAAACCATACTTTTGATTGAGCAGATCTGAACACTCTTTCTCTAGAAAATGCAACTGGACATTTGGAGCGCTAATAGCGTAGTAGTGGAAAAAGGAATATATTCAAATATAAACTACACAGAAGCATTCTGTGAAACTTCTTTCTGATCTGAGCATTCATCTAACAGAGTTAAACCATACTTTTGATTGAGCAGTTTTGAAACACTCTGTCTGTAGAAAATGCAACTGGACATTCGTAGCGCTAAGTGGGTAATAGTGGAAAAAAGAATATGTTCAAATATAAACTACACAGAAGCATTGTATGAAACTTCTTTCTGTTCTGTGCATTCAACTAACGGAGTTGAACCTTACTTTTGATTGAGCCATTCTGAAATACTCTTTCTGTAGAAACTGCAATTGGACATTCTGAGCGCTAAGAGGCCTATATTGGGAAAAAGAATGTCTACAAATAAAAACTACACAGAAGAATTGTGTGAAACGTCTTTCTGTTCTGTTTGTTCAACTAAAAGAGTAGAACCTTAGTTTTGATTGAGCCGTTCTGAAAGACTCTTTCTGTAGAAAATGCAAGTGGAGATTCGGAGCGCTAAGGGGGTAATAGTGGAAAAAGGAATGTCTCCAAATATAAACTACACAGAATCATTCTGTGAAACTTCTTTCTGATCTGTGCATTCAGCTAACAGAGTTAAAACATACTTTTGATTGAGCAGATCTGAACTCTCTTTCTGTAGAAAATGCAACTGGACATTTGGAGCGCTAAGAGAGTAGTAGTGGAAAAAGGAATATATTCAAATATAAACTACACAGAAGCATTCTGTGAAACTTCTTTCTGATCTGAGCATTCAGCTAACAGAGTTAAACCATACTTTTGATTGAGCAGTTTTGAAACACTCTGTCTGTAGGAAATGCAACTGGACATTCATAGCGCTAAGTGGGTAATAGTGGAAAAAAGAATATGTTCAAATATAAACTACACAGAAGCATTGTATGAAACTTCTTTCTGTTCTGTGCATTCAACTAACAGAGTTGAACCTTACTTTTGATTGAGCCTTTCTGAAACACTCCTTCTGTAGAAACTGCAATTGGACATTCTGAGCGCTAAGAGGCCTCTATTGGGAAAAATAATATCTTCAAATAAAAACTACACAGAAGCATTGTGTGAAACTTATTTCTGATATGTTCATTAAGCTAACAGAGTTAAACCATACTTTTGATTGCGCAGTTCTGAACACTCTTTCTGTAGAAAATGCAAGTGGACATTCGGAGCGCTAAGACGGTAATAGTGGAAAAAGGAATATATTCACATATAAACTACACAGTAGCATTCTGTGAAAATACTTTCTGTTCTGTGCATTCAACTAACAGAGTTGAACCTTACTTTTGATTGAGCCGTTCTGAAACACTCTTTCTGTAGAAACTGCAATTGGACATGCTCAGCGCTAAGAGGCCTACATTGGGAAAAAGAATATCTTCAAATAAAAACTACACAGATGCATTCTGTGAAACTTATTTCTGATCTGTAAATTCAGTTAACAGAGATAAAACATATTTTTGATTGAGCAGTTATGAAACACTCTTTTTGTAGAAAATGCAAGTGGAGATTTGGAGCGCTAAGAGGGTAATAGTGGAAAAAGGAATGTCTTCAAATATAAACTACACAGAATCATTCGGTGAAACTTCTTTCTGATCTGTGCATTCAGCTAACAGAGTTAAACCATACTTTTGATTGAGCATAACTGAACACTCTTTCTCTAGAAAATGCAACTGGACATTTGGAGCGCTAAGAGCGTAGTAGTGGAAAAAGGAATATATTCAAATATAAACTACACAGAAGCATTCTGTGAAACTTCTTTCTGATCTGAGCATTCAGCTAACAGAGTTAAACCATACTTTTGATTGAGCAGTTTTGAAACACTCTGTCTGTAGAAAATGCAACTGGACATTCGTAGCGCTAAGTGGGTAATAGTGGAAAAAATAATATGTTCAAATATAAACTACACAGAAGCATTGTATGAAACTTCTTTCTGTTCTGTGCATTCAACTAACAGAGTTGAACCTTACTTTTGATTGAGCCGTTCTGAAACACTCTTTCTGTAGAAACTGCAATTGGACATTCTGAGCGCTAAGAGGCCTATATTGGGAAAAAGAATGTCTACAAATAAAAACTACACAGAAGAATTGTGTGAAACTTCTTTCTGTTCTGTTTGTTCAACTAAAAGAGTTGAACCTTAGTTTTGATTGAGCTGTTCTGAAACACTCTTTCTGTAGAAAATGCAAGTGGAGATTCGGAGCGCTAAGAGGGTAATAGTGGAAAAAGGAATGTCTCCAAATATAAACTACACAGAATCATTCTGTGAAACTTTTTTCTGATCTGTGCATTCAGCTAACAGAGTTAAACCATACTTTTGATTGAGCTGATCTGTACTCTCTTTCTGTAGAAAATACAACTGGACATTTGGAGCGCTAAGAGAGTAGTAGTGGAAAAAGTAATATATTCAAATATAAACTACACAGAAGGATTCTGTGAAACTTCTTTCTGATCTGAGCATTCAGCTAACAGAGTTAAACCATACTTTTGATTGAGCAGTTTTGAAACACTCTTTCTGTAGAAAATGCAACTGGACATTCGTAGCGCTAAGTGGGTAATAGTGGAAAAAAGAATATGTTCAAATATAAACTACACAGAAGCATTGTATGAAACTTCTTTCTGTTCTGTGCATTCAACTAACAGAGTTGAACCTTACTTTTGATTGAGCCTTTCTGAAACACTCTTTCTGTAGAAACTGCAATTGGACATTCTGAGCGCTAAGAGGCCTCTATTGGGAAAAATAAAATCTTCAAATAAAAACTACACAGAAGCATTGTGTGAAACTTATTTCTGATATGTTCATTAAGCTAACAGAGTTAAACCATACTTTTGATTGCGCAGTTCTGAACACTCTTTCTGTAGAAAATGCAAGTGGACATTCGGAGCGCTAAGAGGGTAGTAGTGGAAAAAGGAATATATTCAAATATAAACTACACAGTAGCATTCTGTGAAAATTCTTTCTGTTCTGTGCATTCAACTAACAGAGTTGAACCTTACTTTTGATTGAGCCGTTCTGAAACACTCTTTCTGTAGAAACTGCAATTGGACATGCTAAGCGCTAAGAGGCCTACATTGGGAAAAAGAATATCTTCAAATAAAAACTACACAGATGCATTCTGTGAAACATATTTCTGATCTGTAAATTCAGTTAACAGAGATAAAACATATTTTTTATTGAGCAGTTATGAAACACTCTTTTTGTAGAAAATGCAAGTGGAGATTCGGAGCGCTGAGAGGGTAATAGTGGAAAAAGGAATATCTTCAAATATAAACTACACAGAATCATTCGGTGAAACTTCTTTCTGATCTGTGCATTCAGCTAACAGAGTTAAACCATACTTTTGATTGAGCAGATCTGAACACTCTTTCTGTAGAAAATGCAACTGGACATTTGGAGCGCTAAGAGCGTAGTAGTGGAAAAAGGAATATATTCAAATATAAACTACACAGAAGCATTCTGTGAAACTTCTTTCTGATCTGAGCATTCAGCTAACAGAGTTAAACCATACTTTTGATTGAGCAGTTTTGAAACACTCTGTCTGTAGAAAATGCAACTGGACATTCGTAGCGCTAAGTGGGTAATAGTGGAAAAAAGAATATGTTCAAATATAAACTACACAGAAGCATTTTATGAAACTTCTTTCTGTTCTGTGCATTCAACTAACAGAGTTGAACCTTACTTTTGATTGAGCCGTTCTGAAACACTCTTTCTGTAGAAACTGCAATTGGACATTCTGAGCGCTAAGAGACCTATATTGGGAAAAAGAATGTCTACAAATAAAAACTACACAGAAGAATTGTGTGAAACTTCTTTCTGTTCTGTTTGTTCAACTAAAAGTGTTGAACCTTAGTTTTGATTGAGCCGTTCCGAAAGACACTTTCTGTAGAAAATGCAAGTGGAGATTCGGAGCGCTTAGAGGGTAATAGTGGAAAAAGGAATGTCTCCAAATATAAACTACACAGAATCATTCTGTGAAACTTCTTTCTGATCTGTGCATTCAGCTAACAGAGTTGAACCATACTTTTGATTGAGCAGATCTGAACACTCTTTCTGTAGAAAATGCAACTGGACATTTGGAGCGCTAAGAGAGTAGTAGTGGAAAAAGGAATATATTCAAATATAAACTACACAGAAGCATTCTGTGAAACTTCTTTCTGATCTGAGCATTCATCTAACAGAGTTAAACCATACTTTTGATTGAGCAGTTTTGAAACACTCTGTCTGTAGAAAATGCAACTGGACATTCGTAGCGCTAAGTGGGTAATAGTGGAAAAAAGAATATGTTCAAATATAAACTACACAGAAGCATTGTATGAAACTTCTTTCTGTTCTGTGCATTCAACTAACGGAGTTGAACCTTACTTTTGATTGAGCCATTCTGAAATACTCTTTCTGTAGAAACTGCAATTGGACATTCTGAGTGCTAAGAGGCCTATATTGGGAAAAAGAATGTCTACAAATAAAAACTACACAGAAGAATTGTGTGAAACGTCTTTCTGTTCTGTTTGTTCAACTAAAAGAGTAGAACCTTAGTTTTGATTGAGCCGTTCTGAAAGACTCTTTCTGTAGAAAATGCAAGTGGAGATTCGGAGCGCTAAGGGGGTAATAGTGGAAAAAGGAATGTCTCCAAATATAAACTACACAGAATCATTCTGTGAAACTTCTTTCTGATCTGTGCATTCAGCTAACAGAGTTAAAACATACTTTTGATTGAGCAGATCTGAACTCTCTTTCTGCAGAAAATGCAACTGGACATTTGGAGCGCTAAGAGAGTAGTAGTGGAAAAAGGAATATATTCAAATATAAACTACACAGAAGCATTCTGTGAAACTTCTTTCTGATCTGAGCATTCAGCTAACAGAGTTAAACCATACTTTTGATTGAGCAGTTTTGAAACACTCTGTCTGTAGGAAATGCAACTGGACATTCATAGCGCTAAGTGGGTAATAGTGGAAAAAAGAATATGTTCAAATATAAACTACACAGAAGCATTGTATGAAACTTCTTTCTGTTCTGTGCATTCAACTAACAGAGTTGAACCTTACTTTTGATTGAGCCTTTCTGAAACACTCCTTCTGTAGAAACTGCAATTGGACATTCTGAGCGCTAAGAGGCCTCTATTGGGAAAAATAATATCTTCAAATAAAAACTACACAGAAGCATTGTGTGAAACTTATTTCTGATATGTTCATTAAGCTAACAGAGTTAAACCATACTTTTGATTGCGCAGTTCTGAACACTCTTTCTGTAGAAAATGCAAGTGGACATTCGGAGCGCTAAGACGGTAATAGTGGAAAAAGGAATATATTCAAATATAAACTACACAGTAGCATTCTGTGAAAATACTTTCTGTTCTGTGCATTCAACTAACAGAGTTGAACCTTACTTTTGATTGAGCCGTTCTGAAACACTCTTTCTGTAGAAACTGCAATTGGACATGCTAAGCGCTAAGAGGCCTACATTGGGAAAAAGAATATCTTCAAATAAAAACTACACAGATGCATTCTGTGCAACTTATTTCTGATCTGTAAATTCAGTTAACAGAGATAAAACATATTTTTGATTGAGCAGTTATGAAACACTCTTTTTGTAGAAAATGCAATTGGAGATTCGGAGCGCTAAGAGGGTAATAGTGGAAAAAGGAATGTCTTCAAATATAAACTACACAGAATCATTCGGTGAAACTTCTTTCTGATCTGTGCATTCAGCTAACAGAGTTAAACCATACTTTTGATTGAGCAGATCTGAACACTCTTTCTGTAGAAAATGCAACTGGACATTTGGAGCGCTAAGAGCGTAGTAGTGGAAAAAGGAATATATTCAAATATAAACTACACAGAAGCATTCTGTGAAACTTTTTTCTGATCTGAGCATTCATCTAACAGAGTTAAACCATACTTTTGATTGAGCCGTTTTGAAACACTCTGTCTGTAGAAAATGCAACTGGTCATTCGTAGCGCTAAGTGGGTAATAGTGGAAAAAAGAATATGTTCAAATATAAACTACACAGAAGCATTGTATGAAACTTCTTTCTGTTCTGTGCATTCAACTAACAGAGTTGAACCTTACTTTTGATTGAGCCGTTCTGAAACACTCTTTCTGTAGAAACTGCAATTGGACATTCTGAGCGCTAAGAGGCCTATATTGGGAAAAAGAATGTCTACAAATAAAAACTACACAGAAGAATTGTGTGAAACTTCTTTCTGTTCTGTTTGTTCAACTAAAAGAGTTGAACCTTAGTTTTGATTGAGCCGTTCTGAAACACTCTTTCTGTAGAAAATGCAAGTGGAGATTCGGAGCGCTAAGTGGGTAATAGTGGAAAAAGTAATGTCTCCAAATATAAACTACACAGAATCATTCTGTGAAACTTCTTTCTGATCTGTGCATTCAGCTAACAGAGTTAAACCATACTTTTGATTGAGCAGATCTGAACTCTCTTTCTGTAGAAAATGCAACTGGACATTTGGAGCGCTAAGAGAGTAGTAGTGGAAAAAGGAATATATTCAAATATAAACTACACAGAAGGATTCTGTGAAACTTCTTTCTGATCTGAGCATTCAGCTAACAGAGTTAAACCATACTTTTGATTGAGCAGTTTTGAAACACACTGTCTGTAGAAAATGCAACTGGACATTCGTAGCGCTAAGTGGGTAATAGTGGAAAAAAGAATATGTTCAAATATAAACTACACAGAAGCATTGTATGAAACTTCTTTCTGTTCTGTGCATTCAACTAACAGAGTTGAAGCTTACTTTTGATTGAGCCTTTCCGAAACACTCTTTCTGTAGAAACTGCAATTGGACATTCTGAGCGCTAAGAGGCCTATATTGGGAAAAATAATATCTTCAAATAAAAACTACACAGAAGCATTGTGTGAAACTTATTTCTGATGTGTTCATTAAGCTAACAGAGTTAAACCATACTTTTGATTGCGCAGTTCTGAACACTCTTTCTGTAGAAAATGCAAGTGGACATTCGGAGCGCTAAGAGGGTAATAGTGGAAAATGGAATATATTCAAATATAAACTACACAGTAGCATTCTGTGAAAATTCTTTCTGTTCTGTGCATTCAACTAACAGAGTTGAACCTTACTTTTGATTGAGCCATTCTGAAACACTCTTTCTGTAGAAACTGCAATTGGACATGCTAAGCGCTAAGAGGCCTACATTTTGAAAAAGAATATCTTCAAATAAAAACTACACAGATGCATTCTGTGAAACTTATTTCTGATCTGTAAATTCAGTTAACAGAGATAAAACATATTTTTGATTGAGCAGTTATGAAACACTCTTTTTGTAGAAAATGCAAGTGGAGATTCGGAGCGCTAAGAGGGTAATAGTGGAAAAAGGAATGTCTTCAAATATAAACTACACAGAATCATTCGGTGAAACTTCTTTCTGATCTGTGCATTCAGCTAACAGAGTTAAACCATACATTTGATTGAGCAGATCTGAACACTCTTTCTGTAGAAAATGCAACTGGACATTTGGAGCGCTAAGAGCGTAGTAGTGGAAAAAGGAATATATTCAAATATAAACTACACAGAAGCATTCTGTGAAACTTCTTTCTGATCTGAGCATTCAGCTAACAGAGTTAAACCATACTTTTGATTGAGCAGTTTTGAAACAGTCTGTCTGTAGAAAATGCAACTGGACATTCGTAGCGCTAAGTGGGTAATAGTGGAAAAAAGAATATGTTCAAATATAAACTACACAGAAGCATTGTATGAAACTTCTTTCTGTTCTGTGCATTCAACTAACAGAGTTGAACCTTACTTTTGATTGAGCCGTTCTGAAACACTCTTTCTGTAGAAACTGCAATTGGACATTCTGAGCGCTAAGAGGCCTATATTGGGAAAAAGAATGTCTACAAATAAAAACTACACAGAAGAATTGTGTGAAACTTCTTTCTGTTCTGTTTGTTCAACTAAAAGAGTTGAACCTTAGTTTTGATTGAGCCGTTCTGAAACACTCTTTCTGTAGAAAATGCAAGTGGAGATTCGGAGCGCTAAGAGGGTAATAGTGGAAAAAGGAATGTCTCCAAATATAAACTACACAGAATCGTTCGGTGAAACTTCTTTCTGATCTGTGCATTCAGCTAACAGAGTTAAACCATACTTTTGATTGAGCAGATCTGAACACTCTTTCTGTAGAAAATGCAACTGGACATTTGGAGCGCTAAGAGATTAGTAGTGGAAAAAGGAATATATTCAAATATAAACTACACAGAAGCATTCTGTGAAACTTCTTTCTGATCTGAGCATTCAGCTAACAGAGTTAAACCATACTTTTGATTGAGCAGTTTTGAAACACTCTGTCTGTAGAAAATGCAACTGGACATTCGTAGCGCTAAGTGGGTAATAGTGGAAAAAAGAATATGTTCAAATATAAACTACACAGAAGCATTGTATGAAACTTCTTTCTGTTCTGTGCTTTCAACTAACAGAGTTGAACCTTACTTTTGATTGAGCCTTTCTGAAACACTCTTTCTGTAGAAACTGCAATTGGACATTCTGAGCGCTAAGAGGCCTATATTGGGAAAAATAATATCTTCAAATAAAAACTACACAGAAGCATTGTGTGAAACTTATTTCTGATATGTTCATTAAGCTAACAGAGTTAAACCATACTTTTGATTGCGCAGTTCTGAACACTCTTTCTGTAGAAAATGCAAGTGGACATTCGGAGCGCTAAGAGGGTAATAGTGGAAAAAGGAATATATTCAAATATAAACTACACAGTAGCATTCTGTGAAAATTCTTTCTGTTCTGTGCATTCAACTAACAGAGTTGAACCTTACTTTTGATTCAGCCGTTCTGAAACACTCTTTCTGTAGAAACTGCAATTGGACATGCTAAGCGCTAAGAGGCCTACATTGGGAAAAAGAATATCTTCAAATAAAAACTACACAGATGCATTCTGTGAAACTTATTTCTGATCTGTAAATTCAGTTAACAGAGATAAAACATATTTTTGATTGAGCAGTTATGAAACACTCTTTTGTAGAAAATGCAAGTGGAGATTCGGAGCGCTAAGGGGATAATAGTGGAAAAAGGAATGTCTTCAAATATAAACTACACAGAATCATTCGGTGAAACTTCTTTCTGATCTGTGCATTCAGCTAACAGAGTTAAACCATACTTTTGATTGAGCAGATCTGAACACTCTTTCTGTAGAAAATGCAACTGGACATTTGGAGCGCTAAGAGCGTAGTAGTGGAAAAAGGAATATATTCAAATATAAACTACACAGAAGCATTCTGTGAAACTTCTTTCTGATCTGAGCATTCAGCCAACAGAGTTAAACCATACTTTTGATTGAGCAGTTTTGAAACAGTCTGTCTGTAGAAAATGCAACTGGACATTCGTAGCGCTAAGTGGGTAATAGTGGAAAAAAGAATATGTTCAAATATAAACTACACAGAAGCATTGTATGAAACTACTTTCTGTTCTGTGCATTCAACTAACAGAGTTGAACCTTACTTTTGATTGAGCCGTTCTGAAACACTCTTTCTGTAGAAACTGCAATTGGACATTCTGAGCGCTAAGAGGCCTATATTGGGAAAAAGAATGTCTACAAATAAAAACTACACAGAAGAATTGTGTGAAACTTCTTTCTGTTCTGTTTGTTCAACTAAAAGAGTTGAACCTTAGTTTTGATTGAGCCGTTCTGAAACACTCTTTCTGTAGAAAATGCAAGTGGAGATTCGGAGCGCTAAGTGGGTAATAGTGGAAAAAGGAATGTCTCCAAATATAAACTACACAGAATCATTCTGTGAAACTTCTTTCTGATCTGTGCATTCAGCTAACAGAGTTAAACCATACTTTTGATTGAGCAGATCTGAACTCTCTTTCTGTAGAAAATGCAACTGGACATTTGGAGCGCTAAGAGAGTAGTAGTGGAAAAAGGAATATATTCAAATATAAACTACACAGAAGGATTCTGTGAAACTTCTTTCTGATCTGAGCATTCAGCTAACAGAGTTAAACCATACTTTTGATTGAGCAGTTTTGAAACACACTGTCTGTAGAAAATGCAACTGGACATTCGTAGCGCTAAGTGGGTAATAGTGGAAAAAAGAATATGTTCAAATATAAACTACACAGAAGCATTGTATGAAACTTCTTTCTGTTCTGTGCATTCAACTAACAGAGTTGAAGCTTACTTTTGATTGAGCCTTTCCGAAACACTCTTTCTGTAGAAACTGCAATTGGACATTCTGAGCGCTAAGAGGCCTATATTGGGAAAAATAATATCTTCAAATAAAAACTACACAGAAGCATTGTGTGAAACTTATTTCTGATGTGTTCATTAAGCTAACAGAGTTAAACCATACTTTTGATTGCGCAGTTCTGAACACTCTTTCTGTAGAAAATGCAAGTGGACATTCGGAGCGCTAAGAGGGTAATAGTGGAAAAAGGAATATATTCAAATATAAACTACACAGTAGCATTCTGTGAAAATTCTTTCTGTTCTGTGCATTCAACTAACAGAGTTGAACCTTACTTTTGATTGAGCCATTCTGAAACACTCTTTCTGTAGAAACTGCAATTGGACATGCTAAGCGCTAAGAGGCCTACATTTTGAAAAAGAATATCTTCAAATAAAAACTACACAGATGCATTCTGTGAAACTTATTTCTGATCTGTAAATTCAGTTAACAGAGATAAAACATATTTTTGATTGAGCAGTTATGAAACACTCTTTTTGTAGAAAATGCAAGTGGAGATTCGGAGCGCTAAGAGGGTAATAGTGGAAAAAGGAATGTCTTCAAATATAAACTACACAGAATCATTCGGTGAAACTTCTTTCTGATCTGTGCATTCAGCTAACAGAGTTAAACCATACTTTTGATTGAGCAGATCTGAACACTCTTTCTGTAGAAAATGCAACTGGACATTTGGAGCGCTAAGAGCGTAGTAGTGGAAAAAGGAATATATTCAAATATAAACTACACAGAAGCATTCTGTGAAACTTCTTTCTGATCTGAGCATTCAGCTAACAGAGTTAAACCATACTTTTGATTGAGCAGTTTTGAAACACTCTGTCTGTAGAAAATGCAACTGGACATTCGTAGCGCTAAGTGGGTAATAGTGGAAAAAAGAATATGTTCAAATATAAACTACACAGAAGCATTGTATGAAACTTCTTTCTGTTCTGTGCATTCAACTAACAGAGTTGAACCTTACTTTTGATTGAGCCGTTCTGAAACACTCTTTCTGTAGAAACTGCAATTGGACATTCTGAGCGCTAAGAGGCCTATATTGGGAAAAAGAATGTCTACAAATAAAAACTACACAGAAGAATTGTGTGAAACTTCTTTCTGTTCTGTTTGTTCAACTAAAAGAGTTGAACCTTAGTTTTGATTGAGCCGTTCTGAAACACTCTTTCTGTAGAAAATGCAAGTGGAGATTCGGAGCGCTAAGAGGGTAATAGTGGAAAAAGGAATGTCTCCAAATATAAACTACACAGAATCGTTCGGTGAAACTTCTTTCTGATCTGTGCATTCAGCTAACAGAGTTAAACCATACTTTTGATTGAGCAGATCTGAACACTCTTTCTGTAGAAAATGCAACTGGACATTCGTAGCGCTAAGTGGGTAATAGTGGAAAAAAGAATATGTTCAAATATAAACTACACAGAAGCATTGTATGAAACTTCTTTCTGTTCTGTGCATTCAACTAACAGAGTTGAAGCTTACTTTTGATTGAGCCTTTCCGAAACACTCTTTCTGTAGAAACTGCAATTGGACATTCTGAGCGCTAAGAGGCCTATATTGGGAAAAATAATATCTTCAAATAAAAACTACACAGAAGCATTGTGTGAAACTTATTTCTGATGTGTTCATTAAGCTAACAGAGTTAAACCATACTTTTGATTGCGCAGTTCTGAACACTCTTTCTGTAGAAAATGCAAGTGGACATTCGGAGCGCTAAGAGGGTAATAGTGGAAAAAGGAATATATTCAAATATAAACTACACAGTAGCATTCTGTGAAAATTCTTTCTGTTCTGTGCATTCAACTAACAGAGTTGAACCTTACTTTTGATTGAGCCATTCTGAAACACTCTTTCTGTAGAAACTGCAATTGGACATGCTAAGCGCTAAGAGGCCTACATTTTGAAAAAGAATATCTTCAAATAAAAACTACACAGATGCATTCTGTGAAACTTATTTCTGATCTGTAAATTCAGTTAACAGAGATAAAACATATTTTTGATTGAGCAGTTATGAAACACTCTTTTTGTAGAAAATGCAAGTGGAGATTCGGAGCGCTAAGAGGGTAATAGTGGAAAAAGGAATGTCTTCAAATATAAACTACACAGAATCATTCGGTGAAACTTCTTTCTGATCTGTGCATTCAGCTAACAGAGTTAAACCATACTTTTGATTGAGCAGATCTGAACACTCTTTCTGTAGAAAATGCAACTGGACATTTGGAGCGCTAAGAGCGTAGTAGTGGAAAAAGGAATATATTCAAATATAAACTACACAGAAGCATTCTGTGAAACTTCTTTCTGATCTGAGCATTCAGCTAACAGAGTTAAACCATACTTTTGATTGAGCAGTTTTGAAACACTCTGTCTGTAGAAAATGCAACTGGACATTCGTAGCGCTAAGTGGGTAATAGTGGAAAAAAGAATATGTTCAAATATAAACTACACAGAAGCATTGTATGAAACTTCTTTCTGTTCTGTGCATTCAACTAACAGAGTTGAACCTTACTTTTGATTGAGCCGTTCTGAAACACTCTTTCTGTAGAAACTGCAATTGGACATTCTGAGCGCTAAGAGGCCTATATTGGGAAAAAGAATGTCTACAAATAAAATCTACACAGAAGAATTGTGTGAAACTTCTTTCTGTTCTGTTTGTTCAACTAAAAGAGTTGAACCTTAGTTTTGATTGAGCCGTTCTGAAACACTCTTTCTGTAGAAAATGCAAGTGGAGATTCGGAGCGCTAAGAGGGTAATAGTGGAAAAAGGAATGTCTCCAAATATAAACTACACAGAATCGTTCGGTGAAACTTCTTTCTGATCTGTGCATTCAGCTAACAGAGTTAAACCATACTTTTGATTGAGCAGATCTGAACACTCTTTCTGTAGAAAATGCAACTGGACATTTGGAGCGCTAAGAGATTAGTAGTGGAAAAAGGAATATATTCAAATATAAACTACACAGAAGCATTCTGTGAAACTTCTTTCTGATCTGAGCATTCAGCTAACAGAGTTAAACCATACTTTTGATTGAGCAGTTTTGAAACACTCTGTCTGTAGAAAATGCAACTGGACATTCGTAGCGCTAAGTGGGTAATAGTGGAAAAAAGAATATGTTCAAATATAAACTACACAGAAGCATTGTATGAAACTTCTTTCTGTTCTGTGCATTCAACTAACAGAGTTGAACCTTACTTTTGATTGAGCCTTTCTGAAACACTCTTTCTGTAGAAACTGCAATTGGACATTCTGAGCGCTAAGAGGCCTATATTGGGAAAAATAATATCTTCAAATAAAAACTACACAGAAGCATTGTGTGAAACTTATTTCTGATATGTTCATTAAGCTAACAGAGTTAAACCATACTTTTGATTGCGCAGTTCTGAACACTCTTTCTGTAGAAAATGCAAGTGGACATTCGGAGCGCTAAGAGGGTAATAGTGGAAAAAGGAATATATTCAAATATAAACTACACAGTAGCATTCTGTGAAAATTCTTTCTGTTCTGTGCATTCACCTAACAGAGTTGAACCTTACTTTTGATTCAGCCGTTCTGAAACACTCTTTCTGTAGAAACTGCAATTGGACATGCTAAGCGCTAAGAGGCCTACATTGGGAAAAAGAATATCTTCAAATAAAAACTACACAGATGCATTCTGTGAAACTTATTTCTGATCTGTAAATTCAGTTAACAGAGATAAAACATATTTTTGATTGAGCAGTTATGAAACACTCTTTTGTAGAAAATGCAAGTGGAGATTCGGAGCGCTAAGGGGGTAATAGTGGAAAAAGGAATGTCTTCAAATATAAACTACACAGAATCATTCGGTGAAACTTCTTTCTGATCTGTGCATTCAGCTAACAGAGTTAAACCATACTTTTGATTGAGCAGATCTGAACACTCTTTCTGTAGAAAATGCAACTGGACATTTGGAGCGCTAAGAGCGTATTAGTGGAAAAAGGAATATATTCAAATATAAACTACACAGAAGCATTCTGTGAAACTTCTTTCTGATCTGAGCATTCAGCCAACAGAGTTAAACCATACTTTTGATTGAGCAGTTTTGAAACAGTCTGTCTGTAGAAAATGCAACTGGACATTCGTAGCGCTAAGTGGGTAATAGTGGAAAAAAGAATATGTTCAAATATAAACTACACAGAAGCATTGTATGAAACTTCTTTCTGTTCTGTGCATTCAACTAACAGAGTTGAACCTTACTTTTGATTGAGCCGTTCTGAAACACTCTTTCTGTAGAAACTGCAATTGGACATTCTGAGCGCTAAGAGGCCTATATTGGGAAAAAGAATGTGTACAAATAAAAACTACAAAGAAGAATTGTGTGAAACTTCTTTCTGTTCTGTTTGTTCAACTAAAAGAGTTGAACCTTAGTTTTGATTGAGCCGTTCTGAAACACTCTTTCTGTAGAAAATGCAAGTGGAGATTCGGAGCGCTAAGAGGGTTATAGTGGAAAAAGGAATGTCTCCAAATATAAACTACACAGAATCATTCGTTGAAACTTCTTTCTGATCTGTGCATTCAGCTAACAGAGTTAAAACATACTTTTGATTGAGCAGATCTGAACTCTCTTTCTGTAGAAAATGCAACTGGACATTTGGAGCGCTAAGAGAGTAGTAGTGGAAAAAGGAATATATTCAAATATGAACTACACAGAAGCTTTCTGTGAAACTTCTTTCTGATCTGAGCATTCAGCTAACAGAGTTAAACCATACTTTTGATTGAGCAGTTTTGAAACACTCTGTCTGTAGAAAATGCAACTGGACATTCGTAGCGCTAAGTGGGTAATAGTGGAAAAAAGAATATGTTCAAATATAAACTACACAGAAGCATTGCATGAAACTTCTTTCTGTTCTGTGCATTCAACTAACAGAGTTGAACCTTACTTTTGATTGAGCCTTTCTGAAACACTCTTTCTGTAGAAACTGCAATTGGACATTCTGAGCGCTAAGAGGCCTATATTGGGAAAAATAATATCTTCAAATAAAAACTACACAGAAGCATTGTGTGAAACTTCTTTCTGATATGTTCATTAAGCTAACAGAGTTAAACCATACTTTTTATTGCGCAGTTCTGAACACTCTTTCTGTAGAAAATGCAAGTGGACATTCGGAGCGCTAAGAGGGTAATAGTGGAAAAAGGAATATATTCAAATATAAACTACACAGTAGCATTCTGTGAAAATTCTTCCTGTTCTGTGCATTCAACTAACAGAGTTGAACCTTACTTTTGATTGAGCCGTTCTGAAACACTCTTTCTGTAGAAACTGCAATTGGACATGCTAAGCGCTATGAGGCCTACATTTTGAAAAAGAATATCTTCAAATAAAAACTACACAGATGCATTCTGTGAAACTTATTTCTGATCTGTAAATTCAGTTAACAGAGATAAAACATATTTTTGATTGAGCAGTTATGAAACACTCTTTTTGTAGAAAATGCAAGTGGAGATTCGGAGCGCTAAGAAGGTAATAGTGGAAAAAGGAATGTCTTCAAATATAAACTACACAGAATCATTCGGTGAAACTTCTTTCTGATCTGTGCATTCAGCTAACAGAGTTAAACCATACTTTTGATTGAGCAGATCTGAACACTCTTTCTGTAGAAAATGCAACTGGACATTTGGAGCGCTAAGAGAGTAGTCGTGGAAAAAGGAATATATTCAAATATAAACTACACAGAAGCATTCTGTGAAACTTCTTTCTGATCTGAGCATTCAGCTAACAGAGTTAAACCATACTTTTGATTGAGCAGTTTTGAAACACTCTGTCTGTAGAAAATGCAACTGGACATTCGTAGCGCTAAGTGGGTAATAGTGGAAAATAATATGTTCAAATATAAACTACACAGAAGCATTGTATGAAACTTCTTTCTGTTCTGTGCTTTCAACTAACAGAGTTGAACCTTACTTTTGATTGAGCCGTTCTGAAACACTCTTTCTGTCGAAACTACAATTGGACATTCTGAGCGCTAAGAGGCCTATATTGGGAAAAATAATATCTTCAAATAAAAACTACACAGAAGCATTGTGTGAAACTTATTTCTGATATGTTCATTAAGCTAACAGAGTTAAACCATACTTTTGATTGCGCAGTTCTGAACACTCTTTCTGTAGAAAATGCAAGTGGACATTCGGAGCGCTAAGAGGGTAATAGTGGAAAAAGGAATATATTCAAATATAAACTACACAGTAGCATTCTGTGAAAATTCTTTCTGTTCTGTGCATTCACCTAACAGAGTTGAACCTTACTTTTGATTCAGCCGTTCTGAAACACTCTTTCTGTAGAAACTGCAATTGGACATGCTAAGCGCTAAGAGGCCTACATTGGGAAAAAGAATATCTTCAAATAAAAACTACACAGATGCATTCTGTGAAACTTATTTCTGATCTGTAAATTCAGTTAACAGAGATAAAACATATTTTTGATTGAGCAGTTATGAAACACTCTTTTGTAGAAAATGCAAGTGGAGATTCGGAGCGCTAAGGGGGTAATAGTGGAAAAAGGAATGTCTTCAAATATAAACTACACAGAATCATTCGGTGAAACTTCTTTCTGATCTGTGCATTCAGCTAACAGAGTTAAACCATACTTTTGATTGAGCAGATCTGAACACTCTTTCTGTAGAAAATGCAACTGGACATTTGGAGCGCTAAGAGCGTATTAGTGGAAAAAGGAATATATTCAAATATAAACTACACAGAAGCATTCTGTGAAACTTCTTTCTGATCTGAGCATTCAGCCAACAGAGTTAAACCATACTTTTGATTGAGCAGTTTTGAAACAGTCTGTCTGTAGAAAATGCAACTGGACATTCGTAGCGCTAAGTGGGTAATAGTGGAAAAAAGAATATGTTCAAATATAAACTACACAGAAGCATTGTATGAAACTTCTTTCTGTTCTGTGCATTCAACTAACAGAGTTGAACCTTACTTTTGATTGAGCCGTTCTGAAACACTCTTTCTGTAGAAACTGCAATTGGACATTCTGAGCGCTAAGAGGCCTATATTGGGAAAAAGAATGTGTACAAATAAAAACTACAAAGAAGAATTGTGTGAAACTTCTTTCTGTTCTGTTTGTTCAACTAAAAGAGTTGAACCTTAGTTTTGATTGAGCCGTTCTGAAACACTCTTTCTGTAGAAAATGCAAGTGGAGATTCGGAGCGCTAAGAGGGTTATAGTGGAAAAAGGAATGTCTCCAAATATAAACTACACAGAATCATTCGTTGAAACTTCTTTCTGATCTGTGCATTCAGCTAACAGAGTTAAAACATACTTTTGATTGAGCAGATCTGAACTCTCTTTCTGTAGAAAATGCAACTGGACATTTGGAGCGCTAAGAGAGTAGTAGTGGAAAAAGGAATATATTCAAATATGAACTACACAGAAGCTTTCTGTGAAACTTCTTTCTGATCTGAGCATTCAGCTAACAGAGTTAAACCATACTTTTGATTGAGCAGTTTTGAAACACTCTGTCTGTAGAAAATGCAACTGGACATTCGTAGCGCTAAGTGGGTAATAGTGGAAAAAAGAATATGTTCAAATATAAACTACACAGAAGCATTGCATGAAACTTCTTTCTGTTCTGTGCATTCAACTAACAGAGTTGAACCTTACTTTTGATTGAGCCTTTCTGAAACACTCTTTCTGTAGAAACTGCAATTGGACATTCTGAGCGCTAAGAGGCCTATATTGGGAAAAATAATATCTTCAAATAAAAACTACACAGAAGCATTGTGTGAAACTTCTTTCTGATATGTTCATTAAGCTAACAGAGTTAAACCATACTTTTTATTGCGCAGTTCTGAACACTCTTTCTGTAGAAAATGCAAGTGGACATTCGGAGCGCTAAGAGGGTAATAGTGGAAAAAGGAATATATTCAAATATAAACTACACAGTAGCATTCTGTGAAAATTCTTCCTGTTCTGTGCATTCAACTAACAGAGTTGAACCTTACTTTTGATTGAGCCGTTCTGAAACACTCTTTCTGTAGAAACTGCAATTGGACATGCTAAGCGCTATGAGGCCTACATTTTGAAAAAGAATATCTTCAAATAAAAACTACACAGATGCATTCTGTGAAACTTATTTCTGATCTGTAAATTCAGTTAACAGAGATAAAACATATTTTTGATTGAGCAGTTATGAAACACTCTTTTTGTAGAAAATGCAAGTGGAGATTCGGAGCGCTAAGAAGGTAATAGTGGAAAAAGGAATGTCTTCAAATATAAACTACACAGAATCATTCGGTGAAACTTCTTTCTGATCTGTGCATTCAGCTAACAGAGTTAAACCATACTTTTGATTGAGCAGATCTGAACACTCTTTCTGTAGAAAATGCAACTGGACATTTGGAGCGCTAAGAGAGTAGTCGTGGAAAAAGGAATATATTCAAATATAAACTACACAGAAGCATTCTGTGAAACTTCTTTCTGATCTGAGCATTCAGCTAACAGAGTTAAACCATACTTTTGATTGAGCAGTTTTGAAACACTCTGTCTGTAGAAAATGCAACTGGACATTCGTAGCGCTAAGTGGGTAATAGTGGAAAATAATATGTTCAAATATAAACTACACAGAAGCATTGTATGAAACTTCTTTCTGTTCTGTGCTTTCAACTAACAGAGTTGAACCTTACTTTTGATTGAGCCGTTCTGAAACACTCTTTCTGTCGAAACTACAATTGGACATTCTGAGCGCTAAGAGGCCTATATTGGGAAAAAGAATGTCTACAAATAAAAACTACACAGAAGAATTGTGTGAAACTCCTTTCTGTTCTGTTTGTTCAACTAAAAGAGTTGAACCTTAGTTTTGATTGAGCCGTTCTGAAACACTCTTTCTGTAGAAAATGCAAGTGGAGATTCGGAGCGCTAAGAGGGTAATAGTGGAAAAAGGAATGTCTCCAAATATAAGCTACACAGAATCATTTGGTGAAACTTCTTTCTGATCTGTGCATTCAGCTAACAGAATTAAACCATACTTTTGATTGAGCAGATCTGAACTCTCTTTCTGTAGAAAATGCAACTGGACATTTGGAGCGCTAAGAGATTAGTAGTGGAAAAAGGAATATATTCAAATATAAACTACACAGAAGCATTCTGTGAAACTTCTTTCTGATCTGAGCATTCAGCTAACAGAGTTAAACCATACTTTTGATTGAGCAGTTTTGAAACACTCTGTCTGTAGAAAATGCAACTGGACATTCGTAGCGCTAAGTGGGTAATAGTGGAAAAAAGAATATGTTCAAATATAAACTACACAGAAGCATTGTATGAAACTTCTTTCTGTTCTGTGCATTCAACTAACAGAGTTGAACCTTACTTTTGATTGAGCCTTTCTGAAACACTCTTTCTGTAGAAACTGCAATTGGACATTCTGAGCGCTAAGAGGCCTCTATTAGGAAAAATAATATCTTCAAATAAAAACTACACAGAAGCATTGTGTGAAACTTATTTCTGATATGTTCATTAAGCTAACAGAGTTAAACCATACTTTTGATTGCGCAGTTCTGAACACTCTTTCTGTAGAAAATGCAAGTGGACATTCGGAGCGCTAAGAGTGTAATAGTGGAAAAAGGAATATATTCAAATATAAACTACACAGTAGCATTCTGTGAAAATTCTTTCTGTTCTGTGCATTCCACTAACAGAGTTGAACCTTACTTTTGATTCAGCCGTTCTGAAACACTCTTTCTGTAGAAACTGCAATTGGACATGCTAAGCGCTAAGAGGCCTACATTTTGAAAAAGAATATCTTCAAATAAAAACTACACAGATGCGTTCAGTGAAACATATTTCTGATCTGTAAATTCAGTTAACAGAGATAAAACATATTTTTGATTGAGCAGTTATGAAACACTCTTTTTGTAGAAAATGCAAGTGGAGATTCGGAGCGCTAAGAGGGTAATAGTGGAAAAAGGAATGTCTTCAAATATAAACTACACAGAATCATTCGGTGAAACTTCTTTCTGATCTGTGCATTCAGCTAACAGAGTTAAACCATACTTTTGATTGAGCAGATCTGAACACTCTTTCTGTAGAAAATGCAACTGGACATTTGGAGCGCTAAGAGCGTAGTAGTGGAAAAAGGAATATATTCAAATATAAACTACACAGAAGCATTCTGTGAAGCTTCTTTCTGATCTGAGCATTCAGCTAACAGAGTTAAACCATACTTTTGATTGAGCAGTTTTGAAACACTCTGTCTGTAGAAAATGCAACTGGATATTCGTAGCGCTAAGTGGGTAATAGTGGAAAAAAGAATATGTTCAAATATAAACTACACAGGAGCATTGTATGAAACTTCTTTCTGTTCTGTGCATTCAACTAACAGAGTTGAACCTTACTTTTGATTGAGCCGTTCTGAAACACTCTTTCTGTAGAAACTGCAATTGGACATTCTGAGCGCTAAGAGGCCTATATTGGGAAAAAGAATGTCTACAAATAAAAACTACACAGAAGAATTGTGTGAAACTTCTTTCTGTTCTGTTTGTTCAACTAAAAGAGTTGAACCTTAGTTTTGATTGAGCCGTTCTGAAACACTCTTTCTGTAGAAAATGCAAGTGGAGATTCGGAGCGCTAAGAGGGTAATAGTGGAAAAAGGAATGTCTCCAAATATAAACTACACAGAATCATTCGGTGAAACTTCTTTCTGATCTGTGCATTCAGCTAACAGAGTTAAACCATACTTTTGATTGAGCAGATCTGAACTCTCTTTCTGTAGAAAATGCAACTGGACATTTGGAGCGCTAAGAGATTAGTAGTGGAAAAAGGAATATATTCAAATATAAACTACACAGAAGCATTCTGTGAAACTTCTTTCTGATCTGAGCATTCAGCTAACAGAGTTAAACCATACTTTTGATTGAGCAGTTTTGAAACACTCTGTCTGTAGAAAATGCAACTGGACATTCGTAGCGCTAAGTGGGTAATAGTGGAAAAAAGAATATGTTCAAATATAAACTACACAGAAGCATTGTATGAAACTTCTTTCTGTTCTGTGCATTCAACTAACAGATTTGAACCTTACTTTTGATTGAGCCTTTCTGAAACACTCTTTCTGTAGAAACTGCAATTGGACATTCTGAGCGCTAAGAGGCCTATATTGGGAAAAATAATATCTTCAAATAAAAACTACACAGAAGCATTGTGTGAAACTCCTTTCTGATATGTTCATTAAGCTAACAGAGTTAAACCATACTTTTGATTGCGCAGTCCTGAACACTCTTTCTGTAGAAAATGCAAGTGGACATTCGGAGCGCTAAGAGGGTAATAGTGGAAAAAGGAATATATTCAAATATAAACTACACAGTAGCATTCTGTGAAAATTCTTTCTGTTCTGTGCATTCAACTAACAGAGTTGAACCTTACTTTTGATTCAGCCGTTCTGAAACACTCTTTCTGTACAAACTGCAATTGGACATGCTAAGCGCTAAGAGGCCTACATTTTGAAAAAGAATATCTTCAAATAAAAACTACACAGATGCATTCTGTGAAACTTATTTCTGATCTGTAAATTCAGTTAACAGAGATAAAACATATTTTTGATTGAGCAGTTATGAAACACTCTTTTGTAGAAAATGCAAGTGGAGATTTGGAGCGCTAAGTGGGTAATAGTGGAAAAAGGAATGTCTTCAAATATAAACTACACAGAATCATTCGGTGAAACTTCTTTCTGATCTGTGCATTCAGCTAATAGAGTTAAACCATACTTTTGATTGAGCAGATCTGAACACTCTTTCTGTAGAAAATGCAACTGGACATTTGGAGCGCTAAGAGCGTAGTAGTGGAAAAAGGAATATATTCAAATATAAACTACACAGAAGCATTCTGTGTAACTTCTTTCTGATCTGAGCATTCAGCTAACAGAGTTAAACCATACTTTTGATTGAGCAGTTTTGAAACACTCTGTCTGTAGAAAATGCAACTGGACATTCGTAGCGCTAAGTGGGTAATAGTGGAAAAAAGAATATGTTCAAATATAAACTACACAGAATCATTGTATGAAACTTCTTTCTGTTCTGTGCATTCAACTAACAGAGTTGAACCTTACTTTTGATTGTGCCTTTCTGAAACACTCTTTCTGTAGAAACTGCAATTGGACATTCTGAGTGCTAAGAGGCCTATATTGGGAAAAAGAATGTCTACAAATAAAAACTACAAAGAAGAATTGTGTGAAACTTCTTTCTGTTCTGTTTGTTCAACTAAAAGAGTTGAACCTTAGTTTTGATTGAGCCGTTCTGAAACACTCTTTCTGTAGAAAATGCAAGTGGAGATTCGGAGCGCTAAGAGGGTAATAGTGGAAAAAGGAATGTCTCCAAATATAAACTACACAGAATCATTCGGTGAAACTTCTTTCTGATCTGTGCATTCAGCTAACAGAGTTAAACCATACTTTTGATTGAGCAGATCTGAACTCTCTTTCTGTAGAAAATGCAACTGGACATTTGGAGCGCTAAGAGAGTAGTAGTGGAAAAAGTAATATATTCAAATATGAACTACACAGAAGCATTCTGTGAAACTTCTTTCTGATCTGAGCATTCAGCTAACAGAGTTAAACCATACTTTTGATTGAGCAGTTTTGAAACACTCTGTCTGTAGAAAATGCAACTGGACATTCGTAGCGCTAAGTGGGTAATAGTGGAAAAAAGAATATGTTCAAATATAAACTACACAGAATCATTGTATGAAACTTCTTTCTGTTCTGTGCATTCAACTAAAAGAGTTGAACCTTACTTTTGATTGAGCCTTTCTGAAACACTCTTTCTGTAGAAACTGCAATTGGACATTCTGAGCGCTAAGAGGCCTATATTGGGAAAAATAATATCTTCAAATAAAAACTACACAGAAGCATTTTGTGAAACTTATTTCTGTTATGTTCATTAAGCTAACAGAGTTAAACCATACTTTTGATTGCGCAGTTCTGAACACTCTTTCTGTAGAAAATGCAAGTGGACATTCGGAGCGCTAAGAGGGTAATAGTGGAAAAAGGAATATATACAAATATAAACTACACAGTAGCATTCTGTGAAAATTCTTCCTGTTCTGTGCATTCAACTAACAGAGTTGAACCTTACTTTTGATTGAGCCGTTCTGAAACACTCTTTCTGTAGATACTGCAATTGGACATGCTAAGCGCTAAGAGGCCCACATTTTGAAAAAGAATATCTTCAAATAAAAACTACACAGATGCATTCTGTGAAACTTATTTGTGATCTGTAAATTCAGTTAACAGAGATAAAACATATTTTTGATTGAGCAGTTATGAAACACTCTTTTTGTAGAAAATGCAAGTGGAGATTCGGAGCGCTAAGAGGGTAATAGTGGAAAAAGGAATGTCTTCAAATATAAACTACACAGAATCATTCGGTGAAACTTCTTTCTGATCTGTGCATTCAGCTAACAGAGTTAAACCATACTTTTGATTGAGCAGATCTGAACACTCTTTCTGTAGAAAATGCAACTGGACATTTGGAGCGCTAAGAGCGTAGTAGTGGAAAAAGGAATATATTCAAATAAAAACTACACAGAAGCATTCTGTGAAACTTCTTTCTGATCTGAGCATTCAGCTAACAGAGTTAAACCATACTTTTGATTGAGCAGTTTTGAAACACTCTGTCTGTAGAAAATGCAACTGGACATTCGTAGCGCTAACTGGGTAATAGTGGAAAAAAGAATATGTTCAAATATAAACTACACAGAAGCATTGTATGAAACTTCTTTCTGTTCTGTGCATTCAACTAACAGAGTTGAACCTTACTTTTGATTGAGCCGTTCTGAAACACTCTTTCTGTAGAAACTGCAATTGGACATTCTGAGCGCTAAGAGGCCTATATTGGGAAAAAGAATGTCTACAAATAAAAACTACACAGAAGAATTGTGTGAAACTTCTTTCAGTTCTGTTTGTTCAACTAAAAGAGTTGAACCTTAGTTTTGATTGAGCCGTTCTGAAACACTCTTTCTGTAGAAAATGCAAGTGGATATTCGGAGCGCTAAGAGGGTAATAATGGAAAAAGGAATATATTCAAATATATACTACACAGTAGCATTCTGTGAAAATTCTTTCTGTTCTGTGCATTCAACTAACAGAGTTGAACCTTACTTTTGATTGAGCCGTTCTGAAACACTCTTTCTGTAGAAACTGCAATTGGACATGCTAAGCGCTAAGAGGCCTACATTTTGAAAAAGAATATCTTCAAATAAAAACTACACAGATGCATTCTGTGAAACTTATTTCTGATCTGTAAATTCAGTTAACAGAGATAAAACATATTTTTGATTGAGCAGTTATGAAACACTCTTTTTGTAGAAAATGCAAGTGGAGATTCGGAGCGCTAAGAGGGTAATAGTGGAAAAAGGAATGTCTTCAAATATAAACTACACAGAAACATTCGGTGAAACTTCTTTCTGATCTGTGCATTCAGCTAACAGAGTTAAACCATACTTTTGATTGAGCAGATCTGAACACTCTTTCTGTAGAAAATGCAACTGGACATTTCGAGCGCTAAGAGCGTAGTAGTGGAAAAAGGAATATATTCAAATATAAACTACACAGAAGCATTCTGTGAAACTTCTTTCTGATCTGAGCATTCAGCTAACAGAGTTAAACCATACTTTTGATTGAGCAGTTTTGAAACACTCTGTCTGTAGAAAATGCAACTGGACATTCGTAGCGCTAAGTGGGTAATAGTGGAAAAAAGAATATGTTCAAATATAAACTACACAGAAGTATTGTATGAAACTTCTTTCCGTTCTGTGCATTCAACTAACAGAGTTGAACCTTACTTTTGATTGAGCCGTTCTGAAACACTCTTTCTGTAGAAACTGCAATTGGACATTCTGAGCGCTAAGAGGCCTATATTGGGAAAAAGAATGTCTACAAATAAAAACTACACAGAAGAATTGTGTGAAACTTCTTTCTGTTCTGTTTGTTCAACTAAAACAGTTGAACCTTAGTTTTGATTGAGCCGTTCTGAAACACTCTTTCTGTAGAAAACGCAAGTGGAGATTCGGAGCGCTAAGAGGGTAATAGTGGAAAAAGGATTGTCTCCAAATATAAACTACACAGAATCATTCTGTGAAACTTCTTTCTGATCTGTGCATTCAGCTAACAGACTTAAACCATACTTTTGATTGAGCAGATCTGAACTCTCTTTCTGTAGAAAATGCAACTGGACATTTGGAGCGCTAAGAGAGTAGTAGTGGAAAAAGGAATATATTCAAATATAAACTACACAGAAGCATTCTGTGAAACTTCTTTCTGTTCTGAGCATTCAGCAAACAGAGTTAAACCATACTTTTGATTGAGCAGTTTTGAAACACTCTGTCTGTAGAAAATGCAACTGGACATTCGTAGCGCTAAGTGGGTAATTGTGGAAAAAAGAATATGTTCAAATATAAACTACACAGAAGCAGTGTATGAAACTTCTTTCTGTTCTGTGCATTCAACTAACAGAGTTGAACCTTACTTTTGATTGAGCCTTTCTGAAACACTCTTTCTGTAGAAACTGCAATTGGACATTCTGAGCGCTAAGAGGCCTATATTGGGAAAAAAAATATCTTCAAATAAAAACTACACAGAAGCATTGTGTGAAACTTATTTCTGATATGTTCATTAAGCTAACAGAGTTAAACCATACTTTTGATTGCGCAGTTCTGAACACTCTTTCTGTAGAAAATGCAAGTGGACATTCGGAGCGCTAAGAGGGTAATAGTGGAAAAAGGAATATATTCAAATTTAAACTACACAGTAGCATTCTGTGAAAATTCTTTCTGTTCTGTGCATTCAACTAACAGAGTTGAACCTTACTTTTGATTGAGCCGTTCTGAAACACTCTTTCTGTAGAAACTGCAATTGGACATGCTAAGCGCTAAGAGGCCAACATTGGGAAAAAGAATATCTTCAAATAAAAACTACACAGATGCATTCTGTGAAACTTATTTCTGATCTGTAAATTCAGTTAACAGAGATAAAACATATTTTTGATTGAGCAGTTATGAAACACTCTTTTTGTAGAAAATACAAGTGGAGATTCGGAGCGCTAAGAGGGTAATAGTGGAAAAAGGAATGTCTTCAAATATAAACTACACAGAATCATTCGGTGAAACTTCTCTCTGATCTGTGCATTCAGCTAACAGAGTTAAACCATACTTTTGATTGAGCAGATCTGAACACTCTTTCTGTAGAAAATGCAACTGGACATTTGGAGCGCTAAGAGCGTAGTAGTGGAAAAAGGAATATATTCAAATATAAACTACACAGAAGCATTCTGTGAAACTTCTTTCTGATCTGAGCATTCAGCTAACAGAGTTAAACCATACTTTTGATTGAGCAGTTTTAAAACACTCTGTCTGTAGAAAATGCAACTGGACATTCGTAGCGCTAAGTGGGTAATAGTGGAAAAAAGAATATGTTCAAATATGAACTACACAGAAGCATTGTATGAAACTTCTTTGTGTTCTGTGCGTTCAACTAACAGAGTTGAACCTTACTTTTGATTGAGCCGTTCTGAAACACTCTTTCTGTAGAAACTGCAATTGGACATTCTGAGCGCTAAGAGGCCTATATTGGGAAAAAGAATGTCTACAAATAAAAACTACAAGGAAGAATTGTGTGAAACTTCTTTCTGTTCTGTTTGTTCAACTAAAAGAGTTGAACCTTAGTTTTGATTGAGCCGTTCTGAAACACTCTTTCTGTAGAAAATGCAAGTGGAGATTCGGAGCGCTAAGAGGGTAATAGTGGAAAAAGGAATGTCTCCAAATATAAACTACACAGAATCATTCGGTGAAACTTCTTTCTGATCTGTGCATTCAGCTAACAGAGTTAAACCATACTTTTGATTGAGCAGATCTGAACTCTCTTTCTGTAGAAAATGCAACTGGACATTTGGAGCGCTAAGAGAGTAGTAGTGGAAAAAGGAATATATTCAAATATAAACTACACAGAAGCATTCTGTGAAACTTCTTTCTGATCTGAGCATTCAGCTAACAGAGTTAAACCATACTTTTGATTGAGCAGTTTTGAAACACTCTGTCTGTAGAAAATGAAACTGGACATTCGTAGCGCTAAGTGGGTAATAGTGGAAAAAAGAATATGTTCAAAGATAAACTACACAGAAGCATTGTATGAAACTTCTTTCTGTTCTGTGCATTCAACTAACAGAGTTGAACCTTACTTTTGATTGAGCCTTTCTGAAACACTCTTTCTGTAGAAAGTGCAATTGGACATTCTGAGCGCTAAGAGGCCTATATTGGGAAAAATAATATCTTCAAATAAAAACTACACAGAAGCATTGTGTGAAACTTATTTCTGATATGTTCATAAAGCTAACAGAGTTAAACCACACTTTTGATTGCGCAGTTCTGAACACTCTTTCTGTAGAAAATGCAAGTGGACATTCGGAGCGCTAAGAGGGTAATAGTGGAAAAAGGAATATATTCAAATATAAACTACACAGTAGCATTCTGTGAAAACTCTTTCTGTTCTGTGCATTCAGCTAACAGATTTGAACCTTACTTTTGATTGAGCCGTTCTGAAACACTCTTTCTGTAGAAACTGCAATTGGACATGCTAAGCGCTAAGAGGCCTACATTGGGAAAAAGAATATCTTCAAATAAAAACTACACAGATGCATTCTGTGAAACTTATTTCTGATCTGTAAATTCAGTTAACAGAGATAAAACATATTTTTGATTGAGCAGTTATGAAACACTCTTTTTGTAGAAAATGCAAGTGGAGATTCGGAGCGCTAAGAGGGTAATAGTGGAAAAAGGAATGTCTTCAAATATAAACTACACAGAATCATTCGGTGAAACTTCTTTCTGATCTGTGCATTCAGCTACCAGAGTTAAACCATACTTTTGATTGAGCAGATCCGAACTCTCTTTCTGTAGAAAATGCAACTGGACATTTGGAGCGCTAAGAGAGTAGTAGTGGAAAAAGGAATATATTCAAATATAAACTACACAGAAGCATTCTGTGAAACTTCTTTCTGATCTGAGCATTCAGCTAACAGAGTTAAACCATACATTTGATTGAGCAGTTTTGAAACACTCTGTCTGTAGAAAATGCAACTGGACATTCGTATCGCTAAGTGGGTAATAGTGGAAAAAAGAATATTTTCAAAGATAAACTACACAGAAGCATTGTATGAAACTTCTTTCTGTTCTGTTCATTCAACTAACAGAGTTGAACCTTACATTTGATTGAGCCTTTCTGAAACACTCTTTCTGTAGAAACTGCAATTGGACATTCTGAGCGCTAAGAGGCCTATATTGGGAAAAATAATAACTTCAAATAAAAACTACACAGAAGCATTGTGTGAAACTTATTTCTGATATGTTCATTAAGCTAACAGAGTTAAACCATACTTTTGATTGCGCAGTTCTGAACACTCTTTCTGTAGAAAATGCAAGTGGACATTCAGAGCGCTAAGAGGGTAATAGTGGAAAAAGGAATATATTCAAATATAAACTACACAGTAGCATTCTGTGAAAACTCTTTCTGTTCTGTGCATTCAGCTAACAGAGTTGAACCTTACTTTTGATTGAGCCGTTCTGAAACACTCTTTCTGTAGAAACTGCAATTGGACATGCTAAGCGCTAAGAGGCCTACATTGGGAAAAAGAATATCTTGAAATAAAAACTACACAGATGCATTCTGTGAAACTTATTTCTGATCTGTAAATTCAGTTAACAGAGATAAACCATATTTTTGATTGAGCAGTTATGAAACACTCTTTTTGTAGAAAATGCAAGTGGAGATTCGGAGCGCGAAGAGGGTAATAGTGGAAAAAGGAATGTCTTCAAATATAAACTACACAGAATCATTCGGTGAAACTTCTTTCTGATCTGTGCATTCAGCTAACAGAGTTAAACCATACTTTTGATTGAGCAGATCTGAACACTCTTTCTGTAGAAAATGCAACTGGACATTTGGAGCGCTAAGAGCGTAGTAGTGGAAAAAGGAATATATTCAAATATAAACTACACAGAATCATTCGGTGAAACTTCTTTCTGATCTGTGCATTCAGCTAACAGAGTTAAACCATACTTTTGATTGAGCAGATCTGAACACTCTTTCTGTAGAAAATGCAACTGGACATTTGGAGCGCTAAGAGCGTAGTAGTGGAAAAAGGAATATATTCAAATATAAACTAAACAGAAGCATTCTGTGAAACTTCTTTCTGATCTGAGCATTCAGCTAATAGAGTTGAACCTTACTTTTGATTGAGCCGAACTGAAACACTCTTTCTGTAGAAACTGCAATTGGACATTCTAAGCGCTAAGAGGCCTATATTGGGAAAAAGAATGTCTACAAATAAAAACTACACAGAAGAATTGTGTGAAACTTCTTTCTGTTCTGTTTGTTCATCTAAAAGAGTTGAACCTTAGTTTTGATTGAGCCGTTCTGAAACACTCTTTCTGTAGAAAATGCAAGTGGAGATTCGGAGCGCTAAGAGGTTAATAGTGGAAAAAGGAATGTCTCCAAATATAAACTACACAGAATCATTCGGTGAAACTTCTTTCTGATCTGTGCATTCAGCTAACAGAGTTAAATCATACTTTTGTTTGAGCAGATCTGAACTCTCTTTCTGTAGAAAATGCAACTGGACATTTGGAGCGCCAAGAGAGTAGTAGTGGAAAAAGGAATATATTCAAATATAAACTACACAGAAGCATTCTGTGAAACTTCTTTCTGATCTGAGCATTCAGCTAACAGAGTTAAACCATACTTTTGATTGAGCAGTTTTGAAACACTCTGTCTGTAGAAAATGCAACTGGACATTCGTAGCGCTAAGTGGGTAATAGTGGAAAAAAGAATATGTTCAAAGATAAACTACACAGAAGCATTTTATGAAACTTATTTCTGTTCTGTGCATTCAACTAACAGAGTTGAACCTTACTTTTGATTGAGCCTTTCTGAAACACTCTTTCTGTAGAAACTGCAATTGGACATTCTGAGCGCTAAGAGGCCTATATTGGGAAAAATAATAACTTCAAATAAAAACTACACAGAAGCATTGTGTGAAACTTATTTCTGATATGTTCATTAAGCTAACAGAGTTAAACCATACTTTTGATTGCGCAGTTCTGAACACTCTTTCTGTAGAAAATGCAAGTGGACATTCGGAGCGCTAAGAGGGTAATAGTGGAAAAAGGAATATATTCCAATATAAACTACACAGTAGCATTCTGTGAAAACTCTTTCTGTTCTGTGCATTCAGCTAACAGAGTTGAACCTTACTTTTGATTGAGCCGTTCTGAAACACTCTTTCTGTAGAAACTGCAATTGGACATGCTAAGCGCTAAGAGGCCTACATTGGGAAAAAGAATATCTTCAAATAAAAACTACACAGATGCATTCTGTGAAATTTATTTCTGATCTGTAAATTCAGTTAACAGAGATAAAACATATTTTTGATTGAGCAGTTATGAAACACTCTTTTTGTAGAAAATGCAAGTGGAGATTCGGAGCGCTAAGAGGGTAATAGTGGAAAAAGGAATGTCTTCAAATATAAACTACACAGAATCATTCGGTGAAACTTCTTTCTGATCTGTGCATTCAGCTAACAGAGTTAAACCATACTTTTGATTGAGCAGATCTGAACACTCTTTCTGTAGAAAATGCAACTGGACATTTGGAGCGCTAAGAGCGTAGTAGTGGAAAAAGGAATATATTCAAATATAAACTACACAGAAGAATTCTGTGAAACTTCTTTCTGATCTGAGCATTCAGCTAACAGAGTTAAACCATACTTTTGATTGAGCAGTTTTGAAACACTCTGTCTGTAGAAAATGCAACTGGACATTCGTAGCGCTAAGTGGGTAATAGTGGAAAAAAGAATATGTTCAAATATAAACTACACAGAAGCATTGTATGAATCTTCTTTCTGTTCTGTGCATTCAACTAACAGAGTTGAACCTTACTTTTGATTGAGCCGATCTGAAACACTCTTTCTGTAGAAACTGCAATTGGACATTCTGAGCGCTAAGAGGCCTATATTGGGAAAAAGAATGTCTACAAATAAAAACTACACAGAAGAATTGTGTGAAACTTCTTTCAGTTCTGTTTGTTCAACTAAAAGAGTTGAACCTTAGTTTTGATTGAGCCGTTCTGAAACACTCTTTCTGTAGAAAATGCAAGTGGATATTCGGAGCGCTAAGAGGGTAATAATGGAAAAAGGAATATATTCAAATATATACTACACAGTAGCATTCTGTGAAAATTCTTTCTGTTCTGTGCATTCAACTAACAGAGTTGAACCTTACTTTTGATTGAGCCGTTCTGAAACACTCTTTCTGTAGAAACTGCAATTGGACATGCTAAGCGCTAAGAGGCCTACATTTTGAAAAAGAATATCTTCAAATAAAAACTACACAGATGCATTCTGTGAAACTTATTTCTGATCTGTAAATTCAGTTAACAGAGATAAAACATATTTTTGATTGAGCAGTTATGAAACACTCTTTTTGTAGAAAATGCAAGTGGAGATTCGGAGCGCTAAGAGGGTAATAGTGGAAAAAGGAATGTCTTCAAATATAAACTACACAGAAACATTCGGTGAAACTTCTTTCTGATCTGTGCATTCAGCTAACAGAGTTAAACCATACTTTTGATTGAGCAGATCTGAACACTCTTTCTGTAGAAAATGCAACTGGACATTTCGAGCGCTAAGAGCGTAGTAGTGGAAAAAGGAATATATTCAAATATAAACTACACAGAAGCATTCTGTGAAACTTCTTTCTGATCTGAGCATTCAGCTAACAGAGTTAAACCATACTTTTGATTGAGCAGTTTTGAAACACTCTGTCTGTAGAAAATGCAACTGGACATTCGTAGCGCTAAGTGGGTAATAGTGGAAAAAAGAATATGTTCAAATATAAACTACACAGAAGTATTGTATGAAACTTCTTTCCGTTCTGTGCATTCAACTAACAGAGTTGAACCTTACTTTTGATTGAGCCGTTCTGAAACACTCTTTCTGTAGAAACTGCAATTGGACATTCTGAGCGCTAAGAGGCCTATATTGGGAAAAAGAATGTCTACAAATAAAAACTACACAGAAGAATTGTGTGAAACTTCTTTCTGTTCTGTTTGTTCAACTAAAAGAGTTGAACCTTAGTTTTGATTGAGCCGTTCTGAAACACTCTTTCTGTAGAAAACGCAAGTGGAGATTCGGAGCGCTAAGAGGGTAATAGTGGAAAAAGGATTGTCTCCAAATATAAACTACACAGAATCATTCTGTGAAACTTCTTTCTGATCTGTGCATTCAGCTAACAGACTTAAACCATACTTTTGATTGAGCCGATCTGAACTCTCTTTCTGTAGAAAATGCAACTGGACATTTGGAGCGCTAAGAGAGTAGTAGTGGAAAAAGGAATATATTCAAATATAAACTACACAGAAGCATTCTGTGAAACTTCTTTCTGTTCTGAGCATTCAGCAAACAGAGTTAAACCATACTTTTGATTGAGCAGTTTTGAAACACTCTGTCTGTAGAAAATGCAACTGGACATTCGTAGCGCTAAGTGGGTAATTGTGGAAAAAAGAATATGTTCAAATATAAACTACACAGAAGCAGTGTATGAAACTTCTTTCTGTTCTGTGCATTCAACTAACAGAGTTGAACCTTACTTTTGATTGAGCCTTTCTGAAACACTCTTTCTGTAGAAACTGCAATTGGACATTCTGAGCGCTAAGAGGCCTATATTGGGAAAAAAAATATCTTCAAATAAAAACTACACAGAAGCATTGTGTGAAACTTATTTCTGATATGTTCATTAAGCTAACAGAGTTAAACCATACTTTTGATTGCGCAGTTCTGAACACTCTTTCTGTAGAAAATGCAAGTGGACATTCGGAGCGCTAAGAGGGTAATAGTGGAAAAAGGAATATATTCAAATTTAAACTACACAGTAGCATTCTGTGAAAATTCTTTCTGTTCTGTGCATTCAACTAACAGAGTTGAACCTTACTTTTGATTGAGCCGTTCTGAAACACTCTTTCTGTAGAAACTGCAATTGGACATGCTAAGCGCTAAGAGGCCAACATTGGGAAAAAGAATATCTTCAAATAAAAACTACACAGATGCATTCTGTGAAACTTATTTCTGATCTGTAAATTCAGTTAACAGAGATAAAACATATTTTTGATTGAGCAGTTATGAAACACTCTTTTTGTAGAAAATACAAGTGGAGATTCGGAGCGCTAAGAGGGTAATAGTGGAAAAAGGAATGTCTTCAAATATAAACTACACAGAATCATTCGGTGAAACTTCTCTCTGATCTGTGCATTCAGCTAACAGAGTTAAACCATACTTTTGATTGAGCAGATCTGAACACTCTTTCTGTAGAAAATGCAACTGGACATTTGGAGCGCTAAGAGCGTAGTAGTGGAAAAAGGAATATATTCAAATATAAACTACACAGAAGCATTCTGTGAAACTTCTTTCTGATCTGAGCATTCAGCTAACAGAGTTAAACCATACTTTTGATTGAGCAGTTTTAAAACACTCTGTCTGTAGAAAATGCAACTGGACATTCGTAGCGCTAAGTGGGTAATAGTGGAAAAAAGAATATGTTCAAATATGAACTACACAGAAGCATTGTATGAAACTTCTTTGTGTTCTGTGCGTTCAACTAACAGAGTTGAACCTTACTTTTGATTGAGCCGTTCTGAAACACTCTTTCTGTAGAAACTGCAATTGGACATTCTGAGCGCTAAGAGGCCTATATTGGGAAAAAGAATGTCTACAAATAAAAACTACAAGGAAGAATTGTGTGAAACTTCTTTCTGTTCTGTTTGTTCAACTAAAAGAGTTGAACCTTAGTTTTGATTGAGCCGTTCTGAAACACTCTTTCTGTAGAAAATGCAAGTGGAGATTCGGAGTGCTAAGAGGGTAATAGTGGAAAAAGGAATGTCTCCAAATATAAACTACACAGAATCATTCGGTGAAACTTCTTTCTGATCTGTGCATTCAGCTAACAGAGTTAAACCATACTTTTGATTGAGCAGATCTGAACTCTCTTTCTGTAGAAAATGCAACTGGACATTTGGAGCGCTAAGAGAGTAGTAGTGGAAAAAGGAATATATTCAAATATAAACTACACAGAAGCATTCTGTGAAACTTCTTTCTGATCTGAGCATTCAGCTAACAGAGTTAAACCATACTTTTGATTGAGCAGTTTTGAAACACTCTGTCTGTAGAAAATGAAACTGGACATTCGTAGCGCTAAGTGGGTAATAGTGGAAAAAAGAATATGTTCAAAGACAAACTACACAGAAGCATTGTATGAAACTTCTTTCTGTTCTGTGCATTCAACTAACAGAGTTGAACCTTACTTTTGATTGAGCCTTTCTGAAACACTCTTTCTGTAGAAAGTGCAATTGGACATTCTGAGCGCTAAGAGGCCTATATTGGGAAAAATAATATCTTCAAATAAAAACTACACAGAAGCATTGTGTGAAACTTATTTCTGATATGTTCATAAAGCTAACAGAGTTAAACCACACTTTTGATTGCGCAGTTCTGAACACTCTTTCTGTAGAAAATGCAAGTGGACATTCGGAGCGCTAAGAGGGTAATAGTGGAAAAAGGAATATATTCAAATATAAACTACACAGTAGCATTCTGTGAAAACTCTTTCTGTTCTGTGCATTCAGCTAACAGATTTGAACCTTACTTTTGATTGAGCCGTTCTGAAACACTCTTTCTGTAGAAACTGCAATTGGACATGCTAAGCGCTAAGAGGCCTACATTGGGAAAAAGAATATCTTCAAATAAAAACTACACAGATGCATTCTGTGAAACTTATTTCTGATCTGTAAATTCAGTTAACAGAGATAAAACATATTTTTGATTGAGCAGTTATGAAACACTCTTTTTGTAGAAAATGCAAGTGGAGATTCGGAGCGCTAAGAGGGTAATAGTGGAAAAAGGAATGTCTTCAAATATAAACTACACAGAATCATTCGGTGAAACTTCTTTCTGATCTGTGCATTCAGCTACCAGAGTTAAACCATACTTTTGATTGAGCAGATCCGAACTCTCTTTCTGTAGAAAATGCAACTGGACATTTGGAGCGCTAAGAGAGTAGTAGTGGAAAAAGGAATATATTCAAATATAAACTACACAGAAGCATTCTGTGAAACTTCTTTCTGATCTGAGCATTCAGCTAACAGAGTTAAACCATACATTTGATTGAGCAGTTTTGAAACACTCTGTCTGTAGAAAATGCAACTGGACATTCGTATCGCTAAGTGGGTAATAGTGGAAAAAAGAATATTTTCAAAGATAAACTACACAGAAGCATTGTATGAAACTTCTTTCTGTTCTGTTCATTCAACTAACAGAGTTGAACCTTACATTTGATTGAGCCTTTCTGAAACACTCTTTCTGTAGAAACTGCAATTGGACATTCTGAGCGCTAAGAGGCCTATATTGGGAAAAATAATAACTTCAAATAAAAACTACACAGAAGCATTGTGTGAAACTTATTTCTGATATGTTCATTAAGCTAACAGAGTTAAACCATACTTTTGATTGCGCAGTTCTGAACACTCTTTCTGTAGAAAATGCAAGTGGACATTCAGAGCGCTAAGAGGGTAATAGTGGAAAAAGGAATATATTCAAATATAAACTACACAGTAGCATTCTGTGAAAACTCTTTCTGTTCTGTGCATTCAGCTAACAGAGTTGAACCTTACTTTTGATTGAGCCGTTCTGAAACACTCTTTCTGTAGAAACTGCAATTGGACATGCTAAGCGCTAAGAGGCCTACATTGGGAAAAAGAATATCTTGAAATAAAAACTACACAGATGCATTCTGTGAAACTTATTTCTGATCTGTAAATTCAGTTAACAGAGATAAAACATATTTTTGATTGAGCAGTTATGAAACACTCTTTTTGTAGAAAATGCAAGTGGAGATTCGGAGCGCGAAGAGGGTAATAGTGGAAAAAGGAATGTCTTCAAATATAAACTACACAGAATCATTCGGTGAAACTTCTTTCTGATCTGTGCATTCAGCTAACAGAGTTAAACCATACTTTTGATTGAGCAGATCTGAACACTCTTTCTGTAGAAAATGCAACTGGACATTTGGAGCGCTAAGAGCGTAGTAGTGGAAAAAGGAATATATTCAAATATAAACTACACAGAATCATTCGGTGAAACTTCTTTCTGATCTGTGCATTCAGCTAACAGAGTTAAACCATACTTTTGATTGAGCAGATCTGAACACTCTTTCTGTAGAAAATGCAACTGGACATTTGGAGCGCTAAGAGCGTAGTAGTGGAAAAAGGAATATATTCAAATATAAACTACACAGAAGCATTCTGTGAAACTTCTTTCTGATCTGAGCATTCAGCTAATAGAGTTGAACCTTACTTTTGATTGAGCCGAACTGAAACACTCTTTCTGTAGAAACTGCAATTGGACATTCTAAGCGCTAAGAGGCCTATATTGGGAAAAAGAATGTCTACAAATAAAAACTACACAGAAGAATTGTGTGAAACTTCTTTCTGTTCTGTTTGTTCATCTAAAAGAGTTGAACCTTAGTTTTGATTGAGCCGTTCTGAAACACTCTTTCTGTAGAAAATGCAAGTGGAGATTCGGAGCGCTAAGAGGTTAATAGTGGAAAAAGGAATGTCTCCAAATATAAACTACACAGAATCATTCGGTGAAACTTCTTTCTGATCTGTGCATTCAGCTAACAGAGTTAAATCATACTTTTGTTTGAGCAGATCTGAACTCTCTTTCTGTAGAAAATGCAACTGGACATTTGGAGCGCCAAGAGAGTAGTAGTGGAAAAAGGAATATATTCAAATATAAACTACACAGAAGCATTCTGTGAAACTTCTTTCTGATCTGAGCATTCAGCTAACAGAGTTAAACCATACTTTTGATTGAGCAGTTTTGAAACACTCTGTCTGTAGAAAATGCAACTGGACATTCGTAGCGCTAAGTGGGTAATAGTGGAAAAAAGAATATGTTCAAAGATAAACTACACAGAAGCATTTTATGAAACTTATTTCTGTTCTGTGCATTCAACTAACAGAGTTGAACCTTACTTTTGATTGAGCCTTTCTGAAACACTCTTTCTGTAGAAACTGCAATTGGACATTCTGAGCGCTAAGAGGCCTATATTGGGAAAAATAATAACTTCAAATAAAAACTACACAGAAGCATTGTGTGAAACTTATTTCTGATATGTTCATTAAGCTAACAGAGTTAAACCATACTTTTGATTGCGCAGTTCTGAACACTCTTTCTGTAGAAAATGCAAGTGGACATTCGGAGCGCTAAGAGGGTAATAGTGGAAAAAGGAATATATTCCAATATAAACTACACAGTAGCATTCTGTGAAAACTCTTTCTGTTCTGTGCATTCAGCTAACAGAGTTGAACCTTACTTTTGATTGAGCCGTTCTGAAACACTCTTTCTGTAGAAACTGCAATTGGACATGCTAAGCGCTAAGAGGCCTACATTGGGAAAAAGAATATCTTCAAATAAAAACTACACAGATGCATTCTGTGAAATTTATTTCTGATCTGTAAATTCAGTTAACAGAGATAAAACATATTTTTGATTGAGCAGTTATGAAACACTCTTTTTGTAGAAAATGCAAGTGGAGATTCGGAGCGCTAAGAGGGTAATAGTGGAAAAAGGAATGTCTTCAAATATAAACTACACAGAATCATTCGGTGAAACTTCTTTCTGATCTGTGCATTCAGCTAACAGAGTTAAACCATACTTTTGATTGAGCAGATCTGAACACTCTTTCTGTAGAAAATGCAACTGGACATTTGGAGCGCTAAGAGCGTAGTAGTGGAAAAAGGAATATATTCAAATATAAACTACACAGAAGAATTCTGTGAAACTTCTTTCTGATCTGAGCATTCAGCTAACAGAGTTAAACCATACTTTTGATTGAGCAGTTTTGAAACACTCTGTCTGTAGAAAATGCAACTGGACATTCGTAGCGCTAAGTGGGTAATAGTGGAAAAAAGAATATGTTCAATTATAAACTACACAGAAGCATTGTATGAATCTTCTTTCTGTTCTGTGCATTCAACTAACAGAGTTGAACCTTACTTTTGATTGAGCCGATCTGAAACACTCTTTCTGTAGAAACTGCAATTGGACATTCTGAGCGCTAAGAGGCCTATATTGGGAAAAAGAATGTCTACAAATAAAAACTACACAGAAGAATTGTGTGAAACTTCTTTCTGTTCTGTTTGTTCAACTAAAAGAGTTGAACCTTAGTTTTGATTGAGCCGTTCTGAAACACTCTTTCTGTAGAAAATGCAAGTGGAGATTCGGAGCGCTAAGAGGTTAATAGTGGAAAAAGGAATGTCTCCAAATATAAACTACACAGAATCATTCTGTGAAACTTCTTTCTGATCTGTGCATTCAGCTAACAGAGTTAAACCATACTTTTGATTGAGCAGATCTGAACTCTCTTTCTGTAGAAAATGCAACTGGACATTTGGAGCGCTAAGAGAGTAGTAGTGGAAAAAGGAATATATTCAAATATAAACTACACAGAAGCATTCTGTGAAACTACTTTCTGATCTGAGCATTCAGCTAACAGAGTTAAACCATACTTTTGATTGAGCAGTTTTGAAACACTCTGTCTGTAGAAAATGCAACTGGACATTCGTAGCGCTAAGTGGGTAATAGTGGAAAAAAGAATATGTTCAAATATAAACTACACAGAACCATTGTATGAAACTTCTTTCTGTTCTGTGCATTCAACTAACAGAGTTGAACCTTACTTTTGATTGAGCCTTTCTGAAACACTCTTTCTGTAGAAACTGCAATTGGACATTCTGAGCGCTAAGAGGCCTATATTGGGAAAAATAATATCTTCAAATAAAAACTACACAGAAGCATTGTGTGAAACTTATTTCTGATATGTTCATTAAGCTAACAGAGTTAAACCATACTTTTGATTGCGCAGTTCTGAACACTCTTTCTGTAGAAAATGCAAGTGGACATTCGGAGCGCTAAGAGGGTAATAGTGGAAAAAGGAATATATTCAAATATAAACTACACAGTAGCATTCTGTGAAAATTCTTTCTGTTCTGTGCATTCAACTAACAGAGTTGAACCTTACTTTTGATTGAGCCGTTCTGAAACACTCTTTCTGTAGAAACTGCAATTGGACATGCTAAGCGCTAAGAGGCCTACATTGGGAAAAGAATATCTTCAAATAAAAACTACACAGATGCATTCTGTGAAACTTATTTCTGATCTGTAAATTCAGTTAACAGAGATAAAACATATTTTTGATTTAGCAGTTATGAAACACTCTTTTTGTAGAAAATGCAAGTGGAGATTCGGAGCGCTAAGAGGGTAATAGTGGAAAAAGGAATGTCTTCAAATATAAACTACACAGAATCATTCGGTGAAACTTCTTTCTGATCTGTGCATTCAGCTAACAGAGTTAAACCATACTTTTGATTGAGCAGATCTGAACACTCTTTCTGTAGAAAATGCAACTGGACATTTCGAGCGCTAAGAGCGTAGTAGTGGAAAAAGGAATATATTCAAATATAAACTACACAGAAGCATTCTGTGAAACTTCTTTCTGATCTGAGCATTCAGCTAACAGAGTTAAACCATACTTTTGATTGAGCAGTTTTGAAACACTCTGTCTGTAGAAAATGCAACTGGACATTCGTAGCGCTAAGTGGGTAATAGTGGAAAAAAGAATATGTTCAAATATGAACTACACAGAAGCATTGTATGAAACTTCTTTGTGTTCTGTGCATTCAACTAACAGAGTTGAACCTTACTTTTGATTGAGCCATTCTGAAACACTCTTTCTGTAGAAACTGCAATTGGACATTCTGAGCGCTAAGAGGCCTATATTGGGAAAAAGAATGTCTACAAATAAAAACTACACAGAAGAATTGTGTGAAACTTCTTTCTGTTCTGTTTGTTCAACTAAAAGGGTTGAACCTTAGTTTTGATTGAGCCGTTCTGAAACACTCTTTCTGTAGAAAATGCAAGTGGAGATTCGGAGCGCTAAGAGGGTAATAGTGGAAAAAGGAATGTCTCCAAATATAAACTACACAGAATCATTCTGTGAAACTTCTTTCTGATCTGTGCATTCAGCTAACAGAGTTAAACCATACTTTTGATTGAGCAGATCTGAACTCTCTTTCTGTAGAAAATGCAACTGGACATTTGGAGCGCTAAGAGAGTAGTAGTGGAAAATGGAATATATTCAAATATAAACTACACAGAAGCATTCTGTGAAACTTCTTTCTGATCTGAGCATTCAGCTAACAGAGTTAAACCATACATTTGATTGAGCAGTTTTGAAACACTCTGTCTGTAGAAAATGCAACTGGACATTCGTAGCGCTAAGTGGGTAATAGTGGAAAAAAGAATATGTTCAAAGATAAACTACACAGAAGCATTGTATGAAACTTCTTTCTGTTCTGTGCATTCAACTAACCGAGTTGAACCTTACTTTTGATTGAGCCTTTCTGAAACACTCTTTCTGTAGAAACTGCAATTGGACATTCTGAGCGCTAAGAGGCCTATATTGGGAAAAATAATATCTTCAAATAAAAACTACACAGAAGCATTGTGTGAAACTTATTTCTGATATGTTCATTAAGCTAACAGAGTTAAACCATACTTTTGATTGCGCAGTTCTGAACACTCTTTCTGTAGAAAATGCAAGTGGACATTCGGAGCGCTAAGAGGGTAATAGTGGAAAAAGGAATATATTCAAATATAAACTACACAGTAGCATTCTGTGAAAACTCTTTCTGTTCTGTGCATTCAGCTAACAGAGTTGAACCTTACTTTTGATTGAGCCGTTCTGAAACACTCTTTCTGTAGAAACTGCAATTGGACATGCTAAGCGCTAAGCGGCCTACATTGGGAAAAAGAATATCTTCAAATAAAAACTACACAGATGCATTCTGTGAAACTTATTTCTGATCTGTAAATTCAGTTAACAGAGATAAAACATATTTTTGATTGAGCAGTTATGAAACACTCTTTTTGCAGAAAATGCAAGTGGAGATTCGGAGCGCTAAGAGGGTAATAGTGGAAAAAGGAATGTCTTCAAATATAAACTACACAGAATCATTCGGTGAAACTTCTTTCTGATCTGTGCATTCAGCTAACAGTGTTAAACCATACTTTTGATTGAGCAGATCTGAACTCTCTTTCTGTAGAAAATGCAACTGGACATTTGGAGCGCTAAGAGCGTAGTAGTGGAAAAAGGAATATATTCAAATATAAACTACACAGAAGAATTCTGTGAAACTTCTTTCTGATCTGAGCATTCAGCTAACAGAGTTAAACCATACTTTTGATTGAGCAGTTTTGAAACACTCTGTCTGTAGAAAATGCAACTGGACATTCGTAGCGCTAAGTGGGTAATAGTGGAAAAAAGAATATGTTCAAATATAAACTACACAGAAGCATTGTATGAAACTTCTTTCTGTTCTGTGCATTCAACTAACAGAGTTGAACCTTACTTTTGATTGAGCCGATCTGAAACACTCTTTCTGTAGAAACTGCAATTGGACATTCTGAGCGCTAAGAGGCCTATATTGGGAAAAAGAATGTCTACAAATAAAAACTACACAGAAGAATTGTGTGAAACTTCTTTCTGTTCTGTTTGTTCAACTAAAAGAGTTGAACCTTAGTTTTGATTGAGCCGTTCTGAAACACTCTTTCTGTAGAAAATGCAAGTGGAGATTCGGAGCGCTAAGAGGTTAATAGTGGAAAAAGGAATGTCTCCAAATATAAACTACACAGAATCATTCTGTGAAACTTCTTTCTGATCTGTGCATTCAGCTGACAGAGTTAAACCATACTTTTGATTGAGCAGATCTGAACTCTCTTTCTGTAGAAAATGCAACTGGACATTTGGAGCGCTAAGAGAGTAGTAGTGGAAAAAGGAATATATTCAAATATAAACTACACAGAAACATTCTGTGAAACTTCTTTCTGATCTGAGCATTCAGCTAACAGAGTTAAACCATACTTTTGATTGAGGAGTTTTGAAACACTCTGTCTGTAGAAAATGCAACTGGACATTCGTAGCGCTAAGTGGGTAATAGTGGAAAAAAGAATATGTTCAAAGATAAACTACACAGAAGCATTTTATGAAACATCTTTCTGTTCTGTGCATTCAACTAACAGAGTTGAACCTTACATTTGATTGAGCCTTTCTGAAACACTCTTTCTGTAGAAACTGCAATTGGACATTCTGAGCGCTAAGAGGCCTATATTGGGAAAAATAATAACTTCAAATAAAAACTACACAGAAGCATTGTGTGAAACTTAATTCTGATATGTTCATTAAGCTAACAGAGTTAAACCATACTTTTGATTGTGCAGTTCTGAACACTCTTTCTGTAGAAAATGCAAGTGGACATTCGGAGCGCTAAGAGGGTAATAGTGGAAAAAGGAATATATTCAAATATAAACTACACCGTAGCATTCTGTGAAAACTCTTTCTGTTCTATGCATTCAGCTAACAGAGTTGAACCTTACTTTTGATTGAGCCGTTCTGAAACACTCTTTCTGTAGAAACTGCAATTGGACATGCTAAGCGCTAAGAGGCCTACATTGGGAAAAAGAATATCTTGAAATAAAAACTACACAGATGCATTCTGTGAAACTTATTTCTGATCTGTAAATTCAGTTAACAGAGATAAAACATATTTTTGATTGAGCAGTTATGAAACACTCTTTTTGTAGAAAATGCAAGTGGAGATTCGGAGCGCTAAGAGGGTAATAGTGGAAAAAGGAATGTCTTCAAATATAAACTACACAGAATCATTCGGTGAAACTTCTTTCTGATCTGTGCATTCAGCTAACAGAGTTAAACCATACTTTTGATTGAGCAGATCTGAACACTCTTTCTGTAGAAAATGCAACTGGACATTTGGAGCGCTAAGAGCGTAGTAGTGGAAAAAGGAATATATTCAAATATAAACTACACAGAATCATTCGGTGAAACTTCTTTCTGATCTGTGCATTCAGCTAACAGAGTTAAACCATACTTTTGATTGAGCAGATCTGAACACTCTTTCTGTAGAAAATGCAACTGGACATTTGGAGCGCTAAGAGCGTAGTAGTGGAAAAAGGAATATATTCAAATATAAACTACACAGAAGAATTCTGTGAAACTTCTTTCTGATCTGAGCATTCAGCTAACAGAGTTAAACCATACTTTTGATTGAGCAATTTTGAAACACTCTGTCTGTAGAAAATGCAACTGGACATTCGTAGCGCTAAGTGGGTAATAGTGGAAAAAAGAATATGTTCAAATATAAACTACACAGAAGCATTGTATGAAACTTCTTTCTGTTCTGTGCATTCAACTAACAGAGTTGAACCTTACCTTTGATTGAGCAGATCTGAAACACTCTTTCTGTAGAAACTGCAATTGGACATTCTGAGCGCTAAGAGGCCTATATTGGGAAAAAGAATGTCTACTAATAAAAACTACACAGAAGAATTGTGTGAAACTTCTTTCTGTTCTGTTTGTTCAACTAAAAGAGTTGAACCTTAGTTTTGATTGAGCCGTTCTGAAACACTCTTTCTGTAGAAAATGCAAGTGGAGATTCGGAGCGCTAAGAGGTTAATAGTGGAAAAAGGAATGTCTCCAAATATAAACTACACAGAATCATTCTGTGAAACTTCTTTCTGATCTGTGCATTCAGCTAACAGAGTTAAACCATACTTTTGATTGAGCAGATCTGAACTCTCTTTCTGTAGAAAATGCAACTGGACATTTGGAGCGCTAAGAGAGTAGTAGTGGAAAAAGGAATATATTCAAATATAAACTACACAGAAGCATTCTGTGAAACTTCTTTCTGATCTGAGCATTCAGCTAACAGAGTTAAACCATACTTTTGATTGAGCAGTTTTGAAACACTCTGTCTGTAGAAAATGCAACTGGACATTCGTAGCGCTAAGTGGGTAATAGTGGAAAAAAGAATATGTTCAAAGATAAACTACACAGAAGCATTTTATGAAACTTCTTTCTGTTCTGTGCATTCAACTAACAGAGTTGAACCTTACTTTTGATTGAGCCTTTCTGAAACACTCTTTCTGTAGAAACTGCAATTGGACATTCTGAGCGCTAAGAGGCCTATATTGGGAAATATAATAACTTCAAATAAAAACTACACAGAAGCATTGTGTGAAACTTATTTCTGATATGTTCATTAAGCTAACAGAGTTAAACCATACTTTTGATTGCGCAGTTCTGAACACTCTTTCTGTAGAAAATGCAAGTGGACATTCGGAGCGCTAAGAGGGTAATAGTGGAAAAAGGAATATATTCAAATATAAACTACACAGTAGCATTCTGTGAAAACTCTTTCTGTTCTGTGCATTCAGCTAACAGAGTTGAACCTTACTTTTGATTGAGCCGTTCTGAAACACTCTTTCTGTAGAAACTGCAATTGGACATGCTAAGCGCTAAGAGGCCTACATTGGGAAAAAGAATATCTTCAAATAAAAACTACACAGATGCATTCTGTGAAACTTATTTCTGATCTGTAAATTCAGTTAACAGAGATAAAACATATTTTTGATTGAGCAGTTATGAAACACTCTTTTTGTAGAAAATGCAAGTGGAGATTCGGAGCGCTAAGAGGGTAATAGTGGAAAAAGGAATGTCTTCAAATATAAACTACACAGAATCATTCGGTGAAACTTCTTTCTGATCTGTGCATTCAGCTAACAGAGTTAAACCATACTTTTGATTGAGCAGATCTGAACACTCTTTCTGTAGAAAATGCAACTGGACATTTCGAGCGCTAAGAGCGTAGTAGTGGAAAAAGGAATATATTCAAATATAAACTACACAGAAGCATTCTGTGAAACTTCTTTCTGATCTGAGCATTCAGCTAACAGAGTTAAACCATACTTTTGATTGAGCAGTTTTGAAACACTCTGTCTGTAGAAAATGCAACTGGACATTCGTAGCGCTAAGTGGGTAATAGTGGAAAAAAGAATATGTTCAAATATGAACTACACAGAAGCATTGTATGAAACTTCTTTGTGTTCTGTGCATTCAACTAACAGAGTTGAACCTTACTTTTGATTGAGCCATTCTGAAACACTCTTTCTGTAGAAACTGCAATTGGACATTCTGAGCGCTAAGAGGCCTATATTGGGAAAAAGAATGTCTACAAATAAAAACTACACAGAAGAATTGTGTGAAACTTCTTTCTGTTCTGTTTGTTCAACTAAAAGGGTTGAACCTTAGTTTTGATTGAGCCGTTCTGAAACACTCTTTCTGTAGAAAATGCAAGTGGAGATTCGGAGCGCTAAGAGGGTAATAGTGGAAAAAGGAATGTCTCCAAATATAAACTACACAGAATCATTCTGTGAAACTTCTTTCTGATCTGTGCATTCAGCTAACAGAGTTAAACCATACTTTTGATTGAGCAGATCTGAACTCTCTTTCTGTAGAAAATGCAACTGGACATTTGGAGCGCTAAGAGAGTAGTAGTGGAAAATGGAATATATTCAAATATAAACTACACAGAAGCATTCTGTGAAACTTCTTTCTGATCTGAGCATTCAGCTAACAGAGTTAAACCATACATTTGATTGAGCAGTTTTGAAACACTCTGTCTGTAGAAAATGCAACTGGACATTCGTAGCGCTAAGTGGGTAATAGTGGAAAAAAGAATATGTTCAAAGATAAACTACACAGAAGCATTGTATGAAACTTCTTTCTGTTCTGTGCATTCAACTAACCGAGTTGAACCTTACTTTTGATTGAGCCTTTCTGAAACACTCTTTCTGTAGAAACTGCAATTGGACATTCTGAGCGCTAAGAGGCCTATATTGGGAAAAATAATATCTTCAAATAAAAACTACACAGAAGCATTGTGTGAAACTTATTTCTGATATGTTCATTAAGCTAACAGAGTTAAACCATACTTTTGATTGCGCAGTTCTGAACACTCTTTCTGTAGAAAATGCAAGTGGACATTCGGAGCGCTAAGAGGGTAATAGTGGAAAAAGGAATATATTCAAATATAAACTACACAGTAGCATTCTGTGAAAACTCTTTCTGTTCTGTGCATTCAGCTAACAGAGTTGAACCTTACTTTTGATTGAGCCGTTCTGAAACACTCTTTCTGTAGAAACTGCAATTGGACATGCTAAGCGCTAAGCGGCCTACATTGGGAAAAAGAATATCTTCAAATAAAAACTACACAGATGCATTCTGTGAAACTTATTTCTGATCTGTAAATTCAGTTAACAGAGATAAAACATATTTTTGATTGAGCAGTTATGAAACACTCTTTTTGCAGAAAATGCAAGTGGAGATTCGGAGCGCTAAGAGGGTAATAGTGGAAAAAGGAATGTCTTCAAATATAAACTACACAGAATCATTCGGTGAAACTTCTTTCTGATCTGTGCATTCAGCTAACAGTGTTAAACCATACTTTTGATTGAGCAGATCTGAACTCTCTTTCTGTAGAAAATGCAACTGGACATTTGGAGCGCTAAGAGAGTAGTAGTGGAAAAAGGAATATATTCAAATATAAACTACACAGAAGCATTCTGTGAAACTTCTTTCTGATCTGAGCATTCAGCTAACAGAGTTAAACCATACATTTGATTGAGCAGTTTTGAAACACTCTGTCTGTAGAAAATGCAACTGGACATTCGTAGCGCTAAGTGGGTAATAGTGGAAAAAAGAATATGTTCAAAGATAAATGACACAGAAGCATTGTATGAAACTTCTTTCTGTTCTGTGCATTCAACTAACAGAGTTGAACCTTACTTTTGATTGAGCCTTTCTGAAACACTCTTTCTGTAGAAACTGCAATTGGACATTCTGAGCGCTAAGAGGCCTATATTGGGAAAAATAATATCTTCAAATAAAAACTACACAGAAGCATTGTGTGAAACTTATTTCTGATATGTTCATTAAGCTAACAGAGTTAAACCATACTTTTGATTGCGCAGTTCTGAACACTCTTTCTGTAGAAAATGCAAGTGGACATTCGGAGCGCTAAGAGGGTAATAGTGGAAAAAGGAATATATTCAAATATAAACTACACAGTAGCATTCTGTGAAAACTCTTTCTGTTCTGTGCATTCAGCTAACAGAGTTGAACCTTACTTTTGATTGAGCCGTTCTGAAACACTCTTTCTGTAGAAACTGCAATTGGACATGCTAAGCGCTAAGATGCCTACATTGGGAAAAAGAATATCTTGAAATAAAAACTACACAGATGCATTCTGTGAAACTTATTTCTGATCTGTAAATTCAGTTAACAGAGATAAAACATATTTTTGATTGAGCAGTTATGAAACACTCTTTTTGTAGAAAATGCAAGTGGAGATTCGGAGCGCTAAGAGGGTAATAGTGGAAAAAGGAATGTCTTCAAATATAAACTACACAGAATCATTCGGTGAAAATTCTTTCTGATCTGTGCATTCAGCTAACAGAGTTAAACCATACTTTTGATTGAGCAGATCTGAACACTCTTTCTGTAGAAAATGCAACTGGACATTTGGAGCGCTAAGAGCGTAGTAGTTGAAAAAGGAATATATTCAAATATAAACTACACAGAATCATTCGGTGAAACTTCTTTCTGATCTGTGCATTCAGCTAACAGAGTTAAACCATACTTTTGATTGAGCAGATCTGAACACTCTTTCTGTAGAAAATGCAACTGGACATTTGGAGCGCTAAGAGCGTAGTAGTGGAAAAAGGAATATATTCAAATATAAACTACACAGAAGAATTCTGTGAAACTTCTTTCTGATCTGAGCATTCAGCTAACAGAGTTAAACCATACTTTTGATTGAGCAATTTTGAAACACTCTGTCTGTAGAAAATGCAACTGGACATTCGTAGCGCTAAGTGGGTAATAGTGGAAAAAAGAATATGTTCAAATATAAACTACACAGAAGCATTGTATGAAACTTCTTTCTGTTCTGTGCATTCAACTAACAGAGTTGAACCTTACCTTTGATTGAGCAGATCTGAAACACTCTTTCTGTAGAAACTGCAATTGGACATTCTGAGCGCTAAGAGGCCTATATTGGGAAAAAGAATGTCTACAAATAAAAACTACACAGAAGAATTGTGTGAAACTTCTTTCTGTTCTGTTTGTTCAACTAAAAGAGTTGAACCTTAGTTTTGATTGAGCCGTTCTGAAACACTCTTTCTGTAGAAAATGCAAGTGGAGATTCGGAGCGCTAAGAGGTTAATAGTGGAAAAAGGAATGTCTCCAAATATAAACTACACAGAATCATTCTGTGAAACTTCTTTCTGATCTGTGCATTCAGCTAACAGAGTTAAACCATACTTTTGATTGAGCAGATCTGAACTCTCTTTCTGTAGAAAATGCAACTGGACATTTGGAGCGCTAAGAGAGTAGTAGTGGAAAAAGGAATATATTCAAATATAAACTACACAGAAGCATTCTGTGAAACTTCTTTCTGATCTGAGCATTCAGCTAACAGAGTTAAACCATACTTTTGATTGAGCAGTTTTGAAACACTCTGTCTGTAGAAAATGCAACTGGACATTCGTAGCGCTAAGTGGGTAATAGTGGAAAAAAGAATATGTTCAAAGATAAACTACACAGAAGCATTTTATGAAACTTCTTTCTGTTCTGTGCATTCAACTAACAGAGTTGAACCTTACTTTTGATTGAGCCTTTCTGAAACACTCTTTCTGTAGAAACTGCAATTGGACATTCTGAGCGCTAAGAGGCCTATATTGGGAAATATAATAACTTCAAATAAAAACTACACAGAAGCATTGTGTGAAACTTATTTCTGATATGTTCATTAAGCTAACAGAGTTAAACCATACTTTTGATTGCGCAGTTCTGAACACTCTTTCTGTAGAAAATGCAAGTGGACATTCGGAGCGCTAAGAGGGTAATAGTGGAAAAAGGAATATATTCAAATATAAACTACACAGTAGCATTCTGTGAAAACTCTTTCTGTTCTGTGCATTCAGCTAACAGAGTTGAACCTTACTTTTGATTGAGCCGTTCTGAAACACTCTTTCTGTAGAAACTGCAATTGGACATGCTAAGCGCTAAGAGGCCTACATTGGGAAAAAGAATATCTTCAAATAAAAACTACACAGATGCATTCTGTGAAACTTATTTCTGATCTGTAAATTCAGTTAACAGAGATAAAACATATTTTTGATTGAGCAGTTATGAAACACTCTGTCTGTAGAAAATGCAACTGGACATTCGTAGCGCTAAGTGGGAAATAGTGGAAAAAAGAATATGTTCAAATATGAACTACACAGAAGCATTGTATGAAACTTCTTTGTGTTCTGTGCATTCAACTAACAGAGTTGAACCTTACTTTTGATTGAGCCGTTCTGAAACACTCTTTCTGAAGAAACTGCAATTGGACATTCTGAGCGCTAAGAGGCCTATATTGGGAAAAAGAATGTCTACAAATAAAAACTACACAGAAGAATTGTGTGAAACTTCTTTCTGTTCTGTTTGTTCAACTAAAAGAGTTGAACCTTAGTTTTGATTGAGCCGTTCTGAAACACTCTTTCTGTAGAAAATGCAAGTGGAGATTCGGAGCGCTAAGAGGGTAATAGTGGAAAAAGGAATGTCTCCAAATATAAACTACACAGAATCATTCTGTGAAACTTCTTTCTGATCTGTGCATTCAGCTAACAGAGTTAAACCATACTTTTGATTGAGCAGATCTGAACTCTCTTTCTGTAGAAAATGCAACTGGACATTTGGAGCGCTAAGAGAGTAGTAGTGGAAAAAGGAATATATTCAAATATAAACCACACAGAAGCATTCTGTGAAACTTCTTTCTGATCTGAGCATTCAGCTAACAGAGTTAAACCATACATTTGATTGAGCAGTTTTGAAACAGTCTGTCTGTAGAAAATGCAACTGGACATTCATAGCGCTAAGTGGGTAATAGTGGAAAAAAGAATATGTTCAAAGATAAACTACACAGAAGCATTGTATGAAACTTCTTTCTGTTCTGTGCATTCAACTGACAGAGTTGAACCTTACTTTTGATTGAGCCTTTCTGAAACACTCTTTCTGTAGAAACTGCAATTGGACATTCTGAGCGCTAAGAGGCCTATATTGGGAAAAATAATATCTTCAAATAAAAACTACACAGAAGCATTGTGTGAAACTTATTTCTGATATGTTCATTAAGCTAACAGAGTTAAACCATACTTTTGATTGCGCAGTTCTGAACACTCTTTCTGTAGAAAATGCAAGTGGACATTCGGAGCGCTAAGAGGGTAATAGTGGAAAAAGGAATATATTCAAATATAAACTACACAGTAGCATTCTGTGAAAACTCTTTCTGTTCTGTGCATTCAGCTAACAGAGTTGAACCTTACTTTTGATTGAGCCGTTCTGAAACACTCTTTCTGTAGAAACTGCAATTGGACATGCTAAGAGCTAAGAGGCCTACATTGGGAAAAAGAATATCTTCAAATAAAAACTACACAGATGCATTCTGTGAAACTTATTTCTGATCTGTAAATTCAGTTAACAGAGATAAAACATATTTTTGATTGAGCAGTTATGAAACACTCTTTTTGTAGAAAATACAAGTGGAGATTCGGAGCGCTAAGAGGGTAATAGTGGAAAAAGGAATGTCTTCAAATATAAACTACACAGAATCATTCGGTGAAACTTCTTTCTGATCTGTGCATTCAGATAACAGAGTTAAATCATACTTTTGATTGAGCAGATCTGAACACTCTTTCTGTAGAAAATGCAAATGGACATTTCGAGCGCTAAGAGCGTAGTAGTGGAAAAAGGAATATATTGAAATATAAACTACACAGAAGCATTCTGTGAAACTTCTTTCTGATCTGAGCATTCAGCTAACAGAGTTAAACCATACTTTTGATTGAGCAGCTTTGAAACACTCTGTCTGTAGAAAATGCAACTGGACATTCGTAGCGCTAAGTGGGAAATAGTGGAAAAAAAATATGTTCAAATATGAACTACACAGAAGCATTGTATGAAACTTCTTTGTGTTCTGTGCATTCAACTAACAGAGTTGAACCTTACTTTTGATTGAGCCGTTCTGAAACACTCTTTCTGAAGAAACTGCAATTGGACATTCTGAGCGCTAAGAGGCCTATATTGGGAAAAAGAATGTCTACAAATAAAAACTACACAGAAGAATTGTGTGAAAATTCTTTCTGTTCTGTTTGTTCAACTAAAAGAGTTGAACCTTAGTTTTGATTGAGCCGTTCTGAAACACTCTTTCTGTAGAAAATGCAAGTGGAGATTCGGAGCGCTAAGAGGGTAATAGTGGAAAAAGGAATGTCTCCAAATATAAACTACACAGAATCATTCTGTGAAACTTCTTTCTGATCTGTGCATTCAGCTAACAGAGTTAAACCATACTTTTGATTGAGCAGATCTGAACTCTCTTTCTGTAGAAAATGCAACTGGACATTTGGAGCGCTAAGAGAGTAGTAGTGGAAAAAGGAATATATTCAAATATAAACCACACAGAAGCATTCTGTGAAACTTCTTTCTGATCTGAGCATTCAGCTAACAGAGTTAAACCATACATTTGATTGAGCAGTTTTGAAACAGTCTGTCTGTAGAAAATGCAACTGGACATTCGTAGCGCTAAGTGGGTAATAGTGGAAAAAAGAATATGTTCAAAGATAAACTACACAGAAGCATTGTATGAAACTTCTTTCTGTTCTGTGCATTCAACTGACAGAGTTGAACCTTACTTTTGATTGAGCCTTTCTGAAACACTCTTTCTGTAGAAACTGCAATTGGACATTCTGAGCGCTAAGAGGCCTATATTGGGAAAAATAATATCTTCAAATAAAAACTACACAGAAGCATTGTGTGAAACTTATTTCTGATATGTTCATTAAGCTAACAGAGTTAAACCATACTTTTGATTGCGCAGTTCTGAACACTCTTTCTGTAGAAAATGCAAGTGGACATTCGGAGCGCTAAGAGGGTAATAGTGGAAAAAGGAATATATTCAAATATAAACTACACAGTAGCATTCTGTGAAAACTCTTTCTGTTCTGTGCATTCAGCTAACAGAGTTGAACCTTACTTTTGATTGAGCCGTTCTGAAACACTCTTTCTGTAGAAACTGCAATTGGACATGCTAAGCGCTAAGAGGCCTACATTGGGAAAAAGAATATCTTCAAATAAAAACTACACAGATGCATTCTGTGAAACGTATTTCTGATCTGTAAATTCAGTTAACAGAGATAAAACATATTTTTGATTGAGCAGTTATGAAACACTCTTTTTGTAGAAAATGCAAGTGGAGATTCGGAGCGCTAAGAGGGTAATAGTGGAAAAAGGAATGTCTTCAAATATAAACTACACAGAATCATTCGGTGAAACTTCTTTCTGATCTGTGCATTCAGATAACAGAGTTAAATCATACTTTTGATTGAGCAGATCTGAACACTCTTTCTGTAGAAAATGCAACTGGACATTTCTAGCGCTAAGAGCGTAGTAGTGGAAAAAGGAATATATTCAAATATAAACTACACAGAAGCATTCTGTGAAACTTCTTTCTGATCTGAGCATTCAGCTAACAGAGTTAAACCATACTTTTGATTGAGCAGCTTTGAAACACTCTGTCTGTAGAAAATGCAACTGGACATTCGTAGCGCTAAGTGGGAAATAGTGGAAAAAAGAATATGTTCAAATATGAACTACACAGAAGCATTGTATGAAACTTCTTTGTGTTCTGTGCATTCAACTAACAGAGTTGAACCTTACTTTTGATTGAGCCGTTCTGAAACACTCTTTCTGAAGAAACTGCAATTGGACATTCTGAGCGCTAAGAGGCCTATATTGGGAAAAAGAATGTCTACAAATAAAAACTACACAGAAGAATTGTGTGAAACTTCTTTCTGTTCTGTTTGTTCAACTAAAAGAGTTGAACCTTAGTTTTGATTGAGCCGTTCTGAAACACTCTTTCTGTAGAAAATGCAAGTGGAGATTCGGAGCGCTAAGAGGGTAATAGTGGAAAAAGGAATGTCTCCAAATATAAACTACACAGAATCATTCTGTGAAACTTCTTTCTGATCTGTGCATTCAGCTAACAGAGTTAAACCATACTTTTGATTGAGCAGATCTGAACTCTCTTTCTGTAGAAAATGCAACTGGACATTTGGAGCGCTAAGAGAGTATTAGTGGAAAAAGGAATATATTCAAATATAAACCACACAGAAGCATTCTGTGAAACTTCTTTCTGTTCTGAGCATTCAGCTAACAGAGTTAAACCATACATTTGATTGAGCAGTTTTGAAACAGTCTGTCTGTAGAAAATGCAACTGGACATTCGTAGCGCTAAGTGGGTAATAGTGGAAAAAAGAATATGTTCAAAGATAAACTACACAGAAGCATTGTATGAAACTTCTTTCTGTTCTGTGCATTCAACTAACCGAGTTGAACCTTACTTTTGATTGAGCCTTTCTGAAACACTCTTTCTGTAGAAACTGCAATTGGACATTCTGAGCGCTAAGAGGTCTATATTGGGAAAAATAATATCTTCAAATAAAAACTACACAGAAGCATTGTGTGAAACTTATTTCTGATATGTTCATTAAGCTAACAGAGTTAAACCATACTTTTGATTGCGCAGTTCTGAACACTCTTTCTGTAGAAAATGCAAGTGGACATTCGGAGCGCTAAGAGGGTAATAGTGGAAAAAGGAATATATTCAAATATAAACTACACAGTAGCATTCTGTGAAAACTCTTTCTGTTTTGTGCATTCAGCTAACAGAGTTGAACCTTACTTTGATTGAGCCGTTCTGAAACACTCTTTCTGTAGAAACTGCAATTGGACATGCTAAGCGCTAAGCGGCCTACATTGGGAAAAAGAATATCTTCAAATAAAAACTACACAGATGCATTCTGTGAAACTTATTTCTGATCTGTAAATTCAGTTAACAGAGATAAAACATATTTTTGATTGAGCAGTTATGAAACACTCTTTTTGCAGAAAATGCAAGTGGAGATTCGGAGCGCTAAGAGGGTAATAGTGGAAAAAGGAATGTCTTCAAATATAAACTACACCGAATCATTCGGTGAAACTTCTTTCTGATCTGTGCATTCAGCTAACAGTGTTAAACCATACTTTTGATTGAGCAGATCTGAACTCTCTTTCTGTAGAAAATGCAACTGGACATTTGGAGCGCTAAGAGAGTAGTAGTGGAAAAAGGAATATATTCAAATATAAACTACACAGAAGCATTCTGTGAAACTTCTTTCTGATCTGAGCATTCAGCTAACAGAGTTAAACCATACATTTGATTGAGCAGTTTTGAAACACTCTGTCTGTAGAAAATGCAACTGGACATTCGTAGCGCTAAGTGGGTAATAGTGGAAAAAAGAATATGTTCAAAGATAAACGACACAGAAGCATTGTATGAAACTTTTTTCTGTTCTGTGCATTCAACTAACAGAGTTGAACCTTACTTTTGATTGAGCCTTTCTGAAACACTCTTTCTGTAGAAACTGCAATTGGACATTCTGAGCGCTAGGAGGCCTATATTGGGAAAAATAATATCTTCAAATAAAAACTACACAGAAGCATTGTGTGAAACTTATTTCTGATATGTTCATTAAGCTAAAAGAGTTAAACCATACTTTTGATTGCGCAGTTCTGAACACTCTTTTTGTAGAAAATGCAAGTGGACATTCGGAGCGCTAAGAGGGTAATAGTGGAAAAAGGAATATATTCAAATATAAACTACACAGTAGCATTCTGTGAAAACTCTTTCTGTTCTGTGCATTCAGCTAACAGAGTTGAACCTTACTTTTGATTGAGCCGTTCTGAAACACTCTTTCTGTAGAAACTGCAATTGGACATGCTAAGCGCTAAGAGGCCTACATTGGGAAAAAGAATATCTTGAAATAAAAACTACACAGATGCATTCTGTGAAACTTATTTCTGATCTGTAAATTCAGTTAACAGAGATAAAACATATTTTTGATTGAGCAGTTATGAAACACTCTTTTTGTAGAAAATGCAAGTGGAGATTCGGAGCGCTAAGAGGGTAATAGTGGAAAAAGGAATGTCTTCAAATATAAACTACACAGAATCATTCGGTGAAACTTCTTTCTGATCTGTGCATTCAGCTAACAGAGTTAAACCATACTTTTGATTGAGCAGATCTGAACACTCTTTCTGTAGAAAATGCAACTGGACATTTGGAGCGCTAAGAGCGTAGTAGTTGAAAAAGGAATATATTCAAATATAAACTACACAGAATCATTCGGTGAAACTTCTTTCTGATCTGTGCATTCAGCTAACAGAGTTAAACCATACTTTTGATTGAGCAGATCTGAACACTCTTTCTGTAGAAAATGCAACTGGACATTTGGAGCGCTAAGAGCGTAGTAGTGGAAAAAGGAATATATTCAAATATAAACTACACAGAAGAATTCTGTGAAACTTCTTTCTGATCTGAGCATTCAGCTAACAGAGTTAAACCATACTTTTGATTGAGCAGTTTTGAAACACTCTGTCTGTAGAAAATGCAACTGGACATTCGTAGCGCTAAGTGGGTAATAGTGGAAAAAAGAATATGTTCAAATATAAACTACACAGAAGCATTGTATGAAACTTCTTTCTGTTCTGTGCATTCAACTAACAGAGTTGAACCTTACTTTTGATTGAGCCGATCTGAAACACTCTTTCTGTAGAAACTGCAATTGGACATTCTGAGCGCTAAGAGGCCTATATTGGGAAAAAGTATGTCTACAAATAAAAACTACACAGAAGAATTGTGTGAAACTTCTTTCTGTTCTGTTTGTTCAACTAAAAGAGTTGAACCTTAGTTTTGATTGAGCCGTTCTGAAACACTCTTTCTGTAGAAAATGGAAGTGGAGATTCGGAGCGCTAAGAGGTTAATAGTGGAAAAAGGAATGTCTCCAAATATAAACTACACAGAATCATTCTGTGAAACTTCTTTCTGATCTGTGCATTCAGCTAACAGAGTTAAACCATACTTTTGATTGAGCAGATCTGAACTCTCTTTCTGTAGAAAATGCAACTGGACATTTGGAGCGCTAAGAGAGTAGTAGTGGAAAAAGGAATATATTCAAATATAAACTACACAGAAACATTCTGTGAAACTTCTTTCTGATCTGAGCATTCAGCTAACAGAGTTAAACCATACTTTTGATTGAGCAGTTTTGAAACACTCTGTCTGTAGAAAATGCAACTGGACATTCGTAGCGCTAAGTGGGTAATAGTGGAAAAAAGAATATGTTCAAAGATAAACTACACAGAAGCATTTTATGAAACATCTTTCTGTTCTGTGCATTCAACTAACAGAGTTGAACCTTACTTTTGATTGAGCCTTTCTGAAACACTCTTTCTGTAGAAACTGCAATTGGACATTCTGAGCGCTAAGAGGCCTATATTGGGAAAAATAATAACTTCAAATAAAAACTACACAGAAGCATTGTGTGAAACTTAATCCTGATATGTTCATTAAGCTAACAGAGTTAAACCATACTTTTGATTGCGCAGTTCTGAACACTCTTTCTGTAGAAAATGCAAGTGGACATTCGGAGCGCTAAGAGGGTAATAGTGGAAAAAGGAATATATTCAAATATAAACTACACCGTAGCATTCTGTGAAAACTCTTTCTGTTCTATGCATTCAGCTAACAGAGTTGAACCTTACTTTTGATTGAGCCGTTCTGAAACACTCTTTCTGTAGAAACTGCAATTGGACATGCTAAGCGCTAAGAGGCCTACATTGGGAAAAAGAATATCTTGAAATAAAAACTACACAGATGCATTCTGTGAAACTTATTTCTGATCTGTAAATTCAGTTAACAGAGATAAAACATATTTTTGATTGAGCAGTTATGAAACACTCTTTTTGTAGAAAATGCAAGTGGAGATTCGGAGCGCTAAGAGGGTAATAGTGGAAAAAGGAATGTCTTCAAATATAAACTACACAGAATCATTCGGTGAAACTTCTTTCTGATCTGTGCATTCAGCTAACAGAGTTAAACCATACTTTTGATTGAGCAGATCTGAACACTCTTTCTGTAGAAAATGCAACTGGACATTTGGAGCGCTAAGAGCGTAGTAGTGGAAAAAGGAATATATTCAAATATAAACTACACAGAATCATTCGGTGAAACTTCTTTCTGATCTGTGCATTCAGCTAACAGAGTTAAACCATACTTTTGATTGAGCAGATCTGAACACTCTTTCTGTAGAAAATGCAACTGGACATTTGGAGCGCTAAGAGCGTAGTAGTGGAAAAAGGAATATATTCAAATATAAACTACACAGAAGAATTCTGTGAAACTTCTTTCTGATCTGAGCATTCAGCTAACAGAGTTAAACCATACTTTTGATTGAGCAATTTTGAAACACTCTGTCTGTAGAAAATGCAACTGGACATTCGTAGCGCTAAGTGGGTAATAGTGGAAAAAAGAATATGTTCAAATATAAACTACACAGAAGCATTGTATGAAACTTCTTTCTGTTCTGTGCATTCAACTAACAGAGTTGAACCTTACCTTTGATTGAGCAGATCTGAAACACTCTTTCTGTAGAAACTGCAATTGGACATTCTGAGCGCTAAGAGGCCTATATTGGGAAAAAGAATGTCTACAAATAAAAACTACACAGAAGAATTGTGTGAAACTTCTTTCTGTTCTGTTTGTTCAACTAAAAGAGTTGAACCTTAGTTTTGATTGAGCCGTTCTGAAACACTCTTTCTGTAGAAAATGCAAGTGGAGATTCGGAGCGCTAAGAGGTTAATAGTGGAAAAAGGAATGTCTCCAAATATAAACTACACAGAATCATTCTGTGAAACTTCTTTCTGATCTGTGCATTCAGCTAACAGAGTTAAACCATACTTTTGATTGAGCAGATCTGAACTCTCTTTCTGTAGAAAATGCAACTGGACATTTGGAGCGCTAAGAGAGTAGTAGTGGAAAAAGGAATATATTCAAATATAAACTACACAGAAGCATTCTGTGAAACTTCTTTCTGATCTGAGCATTCAGCTAACAGAGTTAAACCATACTTTTGATTGAGCAGTTTTGAAACACTCTGTCTGTAGAAAATGCAACTGGACATTCGTAGCGCTAAGTGGGTAATAGTGGAAAAAAGAATATGTTCAAAGATAAACTACACAGAAGCATTTTATGAAACTTCTTTCTGTTCTGTGCATTCAACTAACAGAGTTGAACCTTACTTTTGATTGAGCCTTTCTGAAACACTCTTTCTGTAGAAACTGCAATTGGACATTCTGAGCGCTAAGAGGCCTATATTGGGAAATATAATAACTTCAAATAAAAACTACACAGAAGCATTGTGTGAAACTTATTTCTGATATGTTCATTAAGCTAAAAGAGTTAAACCATACTTTTGATTGCGCAGTTCTGAACACTCTTTCTGTAGAAAATGCAAGTGGACATTCGGAGCGCTAAGAGGGTAATAGTGGAAAAAGGAATATATTCAAATATAAACTACACAGTAGCATTCTGTGAAAACTCTTTCTGTTCTGTGCATTCAGCTAACAGAGTTGAACCTTACTTTTGATTGAGCCGTTCTGAAACACTCTTTCTGTAGAAACTGCAATTGGACATGCTAAGCGCTAAGAGGCCTACATTGGGAAAAAGAATATCTTCAAATAAAAACTACACAGATGCATTCTGTGAAACTTATTTCTGATCTGTAAATTCAGTTAACAGAGATAAAACATATTTTTGATTGAGCAGTTATGAAACACTCTGTCTGTAGAAAATGCAACTGGACATTCGTAGCGCTAAGTGGGAAATAGTGGAAAAAAGAATATGTTCAAATATGAACTACACAGAAGCATTGTATGAAACTTCTTTGTGTTCTGTGCATTCAACTAACAGAGTTGAACCTTACTTTTGATTGAGCCGTTCTGAAACACTCTTTCTGAAGAAACTGCAATTGGACATTCTGAGCGCTAAGAGGCCTATATTGGGGAAAAGAATGTCTACAAATAAAAACTACACAGAAGAATTGTGTGAAACTTCTTTCTGTTCTGTTTGTTCAACTAAAAGAGTTGAACCTTAGTTTTGATTGAGCCGTTCTGAAACACTCTTTCTGTAGAAAATGCAAGTGGAGATTCGGAGCGCTAAGAGGGTAATAGTGGAAAAAGGAATGTCTCCAAATATAAACTACACAGAATCATTCTGTGAAACTTCTTTCTGATCTGTGCATTCAGCTAACAGAGTTAAACCATACTTTTGATTGAGCAGATCTGAACTCTCTTTCTGTAGAAAATGCAACTGGACATTTGGAGCGCTAAGAGAGTAGTAGTGGAAAAAGGAATATATTCAAATATAAACCACACAGAAGCATTCTGTGAAACTTCTTTCTGATCTGAGCATTCAGCTAACAGAGTTAAACCATACATTTGATTGAGCAGTTTTGAAACAGTCTGTCTGTAGAAAATGCAACTGGACATTCGTAGCGCTAAGTGGGTAATAGTGGAAAAAAGAATATGTTCAAAGATAAACTACACAGAAGCATTGTATGAAACTTCTTTCTGTTCTGTGCATTCAACTGACAGAGTTGAACCTTACTTTTGATTGAGCCTTTCTGAAACACTCTTTCTGTAGAAACTGCAATTGGACATTCTGAGCGCTAAGAGGCCTATATTGGGAAAAATAATATCTTCAAATAAAAACTACACAGAAGCATTGTGTGAAACTTATTTCTGATATGTTCATTAAGCTAACAGAGTTAAACCATACTTTTGATTGCGCAGTTCTGAACACTCTTTCTGTAGAAAATGCAAGTGGACATTCGGAGCGCTAAGAGGGTAATAGTGGAAAAAGGAATATATTCAAATATAAACTACACAGTAGCATTCTGTGAAAACTCTTTCTGTTCTGTGCATTCAGCTAACAGAGTTGAACCTTACTTTTGATTGAGCCGTTCTGAAACACTCTTTCTGTAGAAACTGCAATTGGACATGCTAAGAGCTAAGAGGCCTACATTGGGAAAAAGAATATCTTCAAATAAAAACTACACAGATGCATTCTGTGAAACTTATTTCTGATCTGTAAATTCAGTTAACAGAGATAAAACATATTTTTGATTGAGCAGTTATGAAACACTCTTTTTGTAGAAAATACAAGTGGAGATTCGGAGCGCTAAGAGGGTAATAGTGGAAAAAGGAATGTCTTCAAATATAAACTACACAGAATCATTCGCTGAAACTTCTTTCTGATCTGTGCATTCAGATAACAGAGTTAAATCATACTTTTGATTGAGCAGATCTGAACACTCTTTCTGTAGAAAATGCAACTGGACATTTCGAGCGCTAAGAGCGTAGTAGTGGAAAAAGGAATATATTCAAATATAAACTACACAGAAGCATTCTGTGAAACCTCTTTCTGATCTGAGCATTCAGCTAACAGAGTTAAACCATACTTTTGATTGAGCAGCTTTGAAACACTCTGTCTGTAGAAAATGCAACTGGACATTCGTAGCGCTAAGTGGGAAATAGTGGAAAAAAGAATATGTTCAAATATGAACTACACAGAAGCATTGTATGAAACTTCTTTGTGTTCTGTGCATTCAACTATCAGAGTTGAACCTTACTTTTGATTGAGCCGTTCTGAAACACTCTTTCTGAAGAAACTGCAATTGGACATTCTGAGCGCTAAGAGGCCTATATTGGGAAAAAGAATGTCTACAAATAAAAACTACACAGAAGAATTGTGTGAAACTTCTTTCTGTTCTGTTTGTTCAACTAAAAGGGTTGAACCTTAGTTTTGATTGAGCCGTTCTGAAACACTCTTTCTGTAGAAAATGCAAGTGGAGATTCGGAGCGCTAAGAGGGTAATAGTGGAAAAAGGAATGTCTCCAAATATAAACTACACAGAATCATTCTGTGAAACTTCTTTCTGATCTGTGCATTCAGCTAACAGAGTTAAACCATACTTTTGATTGAGCAGATCTGAACTCTCTTTCTGTAGAAAATGCAACTGGACATTTGGAGCGCTAAGAGAGTAGTAGTGGAAAAAAGAATATATTCAAATATAAACCACACAGAAGCATTCTGTGAAACTTATTTCTGATCTGAGCATTCAGCTAACAGAGTTAAACCATACATTTGATTGAGCAGTTTTGAAACAGTCTGTCTGTAGAAAATGCAACTGGACATTCGTAGCGCTAAGTGGGTAATAGTGGAAAAAAGAATATGTTCAAAGATAAACTACACAGAAGCATTGTATGAAACTTCTTTCTGTTCTGTGCATTCAACTGACAGAGTTGAACCTTACTTTTGATTGAGCCTTTCTGAAACACTCTTTCTGTAGAAACTGCAATTGGACATTCTGAGCGCTAAGAGGCCTATATTGGGAAAAATAATATCTTCAAATAAAAACTACACAGAAGCATTGTGTGAAACTTATTTCTGATATGTTCATTAAGCTAACAGAGTTAAACCATACTTTTGATTGCGCAGTTCTGAACACTCTTTCTGTAGAAAATGCAAGTGGACATTCGGAGCGCTAAGAGGGTAATAGTGGAAAAAGAAATATATTCAAATATAAACTACACAGTAGCATTCTGTGAAAACTCTTTCTGTTCTGTGCATTCAACTAACAGAGTTGAACCTTACTTTTGATTGAGCCGTTCTGAAACACTCTTTCTGTAGAAACTGCAATTGGACATGCTAAGCGCTAAGAGGCCTACATTGGGAAAAAGAATATCTTCAAATAAAAACTACACAGATGCATTCTGTGAAACTTATTTCTGATCTGTAAATTCAGTTAACAGAGATAAAACATATTTTTGATTGAGCAGTTATGAAACACTCTTTTTGTAGAAAATGCAAGTGGAGATTCGGAGCGCTAAGAGGGTAATAGTGGAAAAAGGAATGTCTTCAAATATAAACTACACAGAATAATTCGGTGAAACTTCTTTCTGATCTGTGCATTCAGATAACAGAGTTAAATCATACTTTTGATTGAGCAGATCTGAACACTCTTTCTGCAGAAAATGCAACTGGACATTTCGAGCGCTAAGAGCGTAGTAGTGGAAAAAGGAATATATTCAAATATAAACTACACAGAAGCATTCTGTGAAACTTCTTTCTGATCTGAGCATTCAGCTAACAGAGTTAAACCATACTTTTGATTGAGCAGCTTTGAAACACTCTGTCTGTAGAAAATGCAACTGGACATTCGTAGCGCTAAGTGGGAAATAGTGGAAAAAAGAATATGTTCAAATATGAACTACACAGAAGCATTGTATGAAACTTCTTTGTGTTCTGTGCATTCAACTAACAGAGTTGAACCTTACTTTTGATTGAGCCGTTCTGAAACACTCTTTCTGAAGAAACTGCAATTGGACATTCTGAGCGCTAAGAGGCCTATATTGGGAAAAAGAATGTCTACAAATAAAAACTACACAGAAGAATTGTGTGAAACTTCTTTCTGTTCTGTTTGTTCAACTAAAAGAGTTGAACCTTAGTTTTGATTGAGCCGTTCTGAAACACTCTTTCTGTAGAAAATGCAAGTGGAGATTCGGAGCGCTAAGAGGGTAATAGTGGAAAAAGGAATGTCTCCAAATATAAACTACACAGAATCATTCTGTGAAACTTCTTTCTGATCTGTGCATTCAGCTAACAGAGTTAAACCATACTTTTGATTGAGCAGTTCTGAACTCTCTTTCTGTAGAAAATGCAACTGGACATTTGGAGCGCTAAGAGAGTAGTAGTGGAAAAAGGAATATATTCAAATATAAACCACACAGAAGCATTCTGTGAAACTTCTTTCTGATCTGAGCATTCAGCTAACAGAGTTAAACCATACATTTGATTGAGCAGTTTTGAAACAGTCTGTCTGTAGAAAATGCAACTGGACATTCGTAGCGCTAAGTGGGTAATAGTGGAAAAAAGAATATGTTCAAAGATAAACTACACAGAAGCATTGTATGAAACTTCTTTCTGTTCTGTGCATTCAACTGACAGAGTCGAACCTTACTTTTGATTGAGCCTTTCTGAAACACTCTTTCTGTAGAAACTGCAATTGGACATTCTGAGCGCTAAGAGGCCTATATTGGGAAAAATAATATCTTCAAATAAAAACTACACAGAAGCATTGTGTGAAACTTATTTCTGATATGTTCATTAAGCTAACAGACTTAAACCATACTTTTGATTGCGCAGTTCTGAACACTCTTTCTGTAGAAAATGCAAGTGGACATTCGGAGCGCTAAGAGGGTAATAGTGGAAAAAGGAATATATTCAAATATAAACTACACAGTAGCATTCTGTGAAAACTCTTTCTGTTCTGTGCATTCAGCTAACAGAGTTGAACCTTACTTTTGATTGAGCCGTTCTGAAACACTCTTTCTGTAGAAACTGCAATTGGACATGCTAAGCGCTAAGAGGCCTACATTGGGAAAAAGAATATCTTCAAATAAAAACTACACAGATGCATTCTGTGAAACTTATTTCTGATCTGTAAATTCAGTTAACAGAGATAAAACATATTTTTGATTGAGCAGTTATGAAACACTCTTTTTGTAGAAAATGCAAGTGGAGATTCGGAGCGCTAAGAGGGTAATAGTGGAAAAAGGAATGTCTTCAAATATAAACTACACAGAATCATTCGGTGAAACTTCTTTCTGATCTGTGCATTCAGCTAACAGAGTTAAACCATACTTTTGATTGAGCAGATCTGAACTCTCTTTCTGTAGAAAATGCAACTGGACATTTGGAGCTCTAAGAGAGTAGTAGTGGAAAAAGGAATATATTCAAATATAAACTACACAGAAGCATTCTGTGAAACTTCTTTCTGATCTGAGCATTCAGCTAACAGAGTTAAACCATACATTTGATTGAGCAGTTTTGAAACACTCTGTCTGTAGAAAATGCAACTGGACATTCGTAGCGCTAAGTGGGTAATAGTGGAAAAAAGAATATGTTCAAAGATAAACTACACAGAAGCATTGTATGAAACTTCTTTCTGTTCTGTGCATTCAACTAACAGAGTTGAACCTTACTTTTGATTGAGCCTTTCTGAAACACTCTTTCTGTAGAAACTGCAATTGGACATTCTGAGTGCTAAGAGGCCTATATTGGGAAAAATAATAACTTCAAATAAAAACTACACAGAAGCATTGTGTGAAACTTATTTCTGATATGTTCATTAAGCTAACAGAGTTAAACCATACTTTTGATTGCGCAGTTCTGAACACTCTTTCTGTAGAAAATGCAAGTGGACATTCGGAGCGCTAAGAGGGTAATAGTGGAAAAAGGAATATATTCAAATATAAACTACACAGTAGCATTCTGTGAAAACTCTTTCTGTTCTGTGCATTCAGCTAACAGAGTTGAACCTTACTTTTGATTGAGCCGTTCTGAAACACTCTTTCTGTAGAAACTGCAATTGGACATGCTAAGCGCTAAGAGGCCTACATTGGGAAAAAGAATATCTTCAAATAAAAACTACACAGATGCATTCTGTGAAACTTATTTCTGATCTGTAAATTCAGTTAACAGAGATAAAACATATTTTTGATTGAGCAGTTATGAAACACTCTTTTTGTAGAAAATGCAAGTGGAGATTCTGAGCGCTAAGAGGGTAATAGTGGAAAAAGGAATGTCTTCAAATATAAACTACACAGAATCATTCGGTGAAACTTCTTTCTGATCTGTGCATTCAGCTAACAGAGTTAAACCATACTTTTGATTGAGCACATCTGAACACTCTTTCTGTAGAAAATGCAACTGGACATTTGGAGCGCTAAGAGCGTAGTAGTGGAAAAAGGAATATATTCAAATATAAACTACACAGAATCATTCGGTGAAACTTCTTTCTGATCTGTGCATTCAGCTAACAGAGTTAAACCATACTTTTGATTGAGCAGATCTGAACACTCTTTCTGTAGAAAATGCAACTGGACATTTGGAGCGCTAAGAGCGTAGTAGTGGAAAAAGGAATATATACAAATATAAACTACACAGAAAAATTCTGTGAAACTTCTTTCTGATCTGAGCATTCAGCTAACAGAGTTAAACCATACTTTTGATTGAGCAGTTTTGAAACACTCTGTCTGTAGAAAATGCAACTGGACATTCGTAGCGCTAAGTGGGTAATAGTGGAAAAAAGAATATGTTCAAATATAAACTACACAGAAGCATTGTATGAAACTTCTTTCTGTTCTGTGCATTCAACTAACAGAGTTGAACCTTACTTTTGATTGAGCCGATCTGAAACACTCTTTCTGTAGAAACTGCAATTGGACATTCTGAGCGCTAAGAGGCCTATATTGGGAAAAAGAATGTCTACAAATAAAAACTACACAGAAGAATTGTGTGAAACTCCTTTCTGTTCTGTTTGTTCAACTAAAAGAGTTGAACCTTAGTTTTGATTGAGCCGTTCTGAAACACTCTTTCTGTAGAAAATGCAAGTGGAGATTCGGAGCGCTAAGAGGTTAATAGTGGAAAAAGGAATGTCTCCAAATATAAACTACACAGAATCATTCTGTGAAATTTCTTTCTGATCTGTGCATTCAGCTAACAGAGTTAAACCATACTTTGATTGAGCAGATCTGAACTCTCTTTCTGTAGAAAATGCAACTGGACATTTGGAGCGCTAAGAGAGTAGTAGTGGAAAAAGGAATATATTCAAATATAAACTACACAGAAGCATTCTGTGAAACTTCTTTCTGATCTGAGCATTCAGCTAACAGAGTTAAACCATACTTTTGATTGAGCAGTTTTGAAACACTCTGTCTGTAGAAAATGCAACTGGACATTCATAGCGCTAAGTGCGTAATAGTGGAAAAAAAAATATGTTCAAATATAAACTACACAGAAGCATTGTATGAAACTTCTTTCTGTTCTGTGCATTCAACTAACAGAGTTGAACCTTACTTTTGATTGAGCCTTTCTGAAACACTCTTTCTGTAGAAACTGCAATTGGACATTCTGAGCGCTAAGAGGCCTATATTGGGAAAAATAATATCTTCAAATAAAAACTACACAGAAGCATTGTGTGAAACTTATTTCTGATATGTTCATTAAGCTAACAGAGTTAAACCATACCTTTGATTGCGCAGTTCTGAACACTCTTTCTGTAGAAAATGCAAGTGGACATTCGGAGCGCTAAGAGGGTAATAGTGGAAAAAGGAATATATTCAAATATAAACTACACAGTAGCATTCTGTGAAAATTCTTTCTGTTCTGTGCATTCAACTAACAGAGTTGAACCTCACTTTTGATTGAGCCGTTCTGAAACACTCTTTCTGTAGAAACTGCAATTGGACATGCTAAGCGCTAAGAGGCCTACATTGGGAAAAAGAATATCTTCAAATAAAAACTACACAGATGCATTCTGTGAAACTTATTTCTGATCTGTAAATTCAGTTAACAGAGATAAAACATATTTTTGATTGAGCAGTTATGAAACACTCTTTTTGTAGAAAATGCAAGTGGAGATTCGGAGCGCTAAGAGGGTAATAGTGGAAAAAGGAATGTCTTCAAATATAAACTACACAGAATCATTCGGTGAAACTTCTTTCTGATCTGTGCATTCAGCTAACAGAGTTAAAACATACTTTTGATTGAGCAGATCTGAACACTCTTTCTGTAGAAAATGCAACTGGACATTTGGAGCGCTAAGAGCGTAGTAGTGGAAAAAGGAATATATTCAAATATAAACTACACAGAAGCATTCTGTGAAACTTCTTTCTGATCTGAGCATTCAGCTAACAGAGTTAAACCATACTTTTGATTGAGCAGTTTTGAAACACTCTGTCTGTAGAAAATGCAACTGGACATTCGTAGCGCTAAGTGGGTAAAAGTGGAAAAAAGTATATGTTCAAATCTGAACTACACAGAAGCATTGTATGAAACTTCTTTGTGTTCTGTGCATTCAACTAACAGAGTTGAACCTTACTTTTGATTGAGCCGTTCTGAAACACTCTTTCTGTAGAAACTGCAATTGGACATACTGAGTGCTAAGAGGCCTATATTGGGAAAAATAATAACTTCAAATAAAAACTACACAGAAGCATTGTGTGAAACTTATTTCTGATATGTTCATTAAGCTAACAGAGTTAAACCATACTTTTGATTGCGCAGTTCTGAACACTCTTTCTGTAGAAAATGCAAGTGGACATTCGGAGCGCTAAGAGGGTAATAGTGGAAAAAGGAATATATTCAAATATAAACTACACAGTAGCATTCTGTGAAAACTCTTTCTGTTCTGTGCATTCAGCTAACAGAGTTGAACCTTACTTTTGATTGAGCCGTTCTGAAACACTCTTTCTGTAGAAACTGCAATTGGACATGCTAAGCGCTAAGAGGCCTACATTGGGAAAAAGAATATCTTCAAATAAAAACTACACAGATGCATTCTGTGAAACTTATTTCTGATCTGTAAATTCAGTTAACAGAGATAAAACATATTTTTGATTGAGCAGTTATGAAACACTCTTTTTGTAGAAAATGCAAGTGGAGATTCTGAGCGCTAAGAGGGTAATAGTGGAAAAAGGAATGTCTTCAAATATAAACTACACAGAATCATTCGGTGAAACTTCTTTCTGATCTGTGCATTCAGCTAACAGAGTTAAACCATACTTTTGATTGAGCACATCTGAACACTCTTTCTGTAGAAAATGCAACTGGACATTTGGAGCGCTAAGAGCGTAGTAGTGGAAAAAGGAATATATTCAAATATAAACTACACAGAATCATTCGGTGAAACTTCTTTCTGATCTGTGCATTCAGCTAACAGAGTTAAACCATACTTTTGATTGAGCAGATCTGAACACTCTTTCTGTAGAAAATGCAACTGGACATTTGGAGTGCTAAGAGCGTAGTAGTGGAAAAAGGAATATATTCAAATATAAACTACACAGAAAAATTCTGTGAAATTTCTTTCTGATCTGAGCATTCAGCTAACAGAGTTAAACCATACTTTTGATTGAGCAGTTTTGAAACACTCTGTCTGTAGAAAATGCAACTGGACATTCGTAGCGCTAAGTGGGTAATAGTGGAAAAAAGAATATGTTCAAATATAAACTACACAGAAGCATTGTATGAAACTTCTTTCTGTTCTGTGCATTCAACTAACAGAGTTGAACCTTACTTTTGATTGAGCCGATCTGAAACACTCTTTCTGTAGAAACTGCAATTGGACATTCTGAGCGCTAAGAGGCCTATATTGGGAAAAAGAATGTCTACAAATATAAACTACACAGAAGAATTGTGTGAAACTCCTTTCTGTTCTGTTTGTTCAACTAAAAGAGTTGAACCTTAGTTTTGATTGAGCCGTTCTGAAACACTCTTTCTGTAGAAAATGCAAGTGGAGATTCGGAGCGCTAAGAGGTTAATAGTGGAAAAAGGAATGTCTCCAAATATAAACTACACAGAATCATTCTGTGAAATTTCTTTCTGATCTGTGCATTCAGGTAACAGAGTTAAACCATACTTTGATTGAGCAGATCTGAACTCTCTTTCTGTAGAAAATGCAACTGGACATTTGGAGCGCTAAGAGAGTAGTAGTGGAAAAAGGAATATATTCAAATATAAACTACACAGAAGCATTCTGTGAAACTTCTTTCTGATCTGAGCATTCAGCTAACAGAGTTAAACCATACTTTTGATTGAGCAGTTTTGAAACACTCTGTCTGTAGAAAATGCAACTGGACATTCATAGCGCTAAGTGGGTAATAGTGGAAAAAAGAATATGTTCAAATATAAACTACACAGAAGCATTGTATGAAACTTCTTTCTGTTCTGTGCATTCAACTAACAGAGTTGAACCTTACTTTTGATTGAGCCTTTCTGAAACACTCTTTCTGTAGAAACTGCAATTGGACATTCTGAGCGCTAAGAGGCCTATATTGGGAAAAATAATATCTTCAAATAAAAACTACACAGAAGCATTGTGTGAAACTTATTTCTGATATGTTCATTAAGCTAACAGAGTTAAACCATACCTTTGATTGCGCAGTTCTGAACACTCTTTCTGTAGAAAATGCAAGTGGACATTCGGAGCGCTAAGAGGGTAATAGTGGAAAAAGGAATATATTCAAATATAAACTACACAGTAGCATTCTGTGAAAATTCTTTCTGTTCTGTGCATTCAACTAACAGAGTTGAACCTCACTTTTGATTGAGCCGTTCTGAAACACTCTTTCTGTAGAAACTGCAATTGGACATGCTAAGCGCTAAGAGGCCTACATTGGGAAAAAGAATATCTTCAAATAAAAACTACACAGATGCATTCTGTGAAACTTATTTCTGATCTGTAAATTCAGTTAACAGAGATAAAACATATTTTTGATTGAGCAGTTATGAAACACTCTTTTTGTAGAAAATGCAAGTGGAGATTCGGAGCGCTAAGAGGGTAATAGTGGAAAAAGGAATGTCTTCAAATATAAACTACACAGAATCATTCGGTGAAACTTCTTTCTGATCTGTGCATTCAGCTAACAGAGTTAAACCATACTTTTGATTGAGCAGATCTGAACACTCTTTCTGTAGAAAATGCAACTGGACATTTGGAGCGCTAAGAGCGTAGTAGTGGAAAAAGGAATATATTCAAATATAAACTACACAGAAGCATTCTGTGAAACTTCTTTCTGATCTGAGCATTCAGCTAACAGAGTTAAACCATACTTTTGATTGAGCAGTTTTGAAACACTCTGTCTGTAGAAAATGCAACTGGACATTCGTAGCGCTAAGTGGGTAAAAGTTGAAAAAAGTATATGTTCAAATCTGAACTACACAGAAGCATTGTATGAAACTTCTTTGTGTTCTGTGCATTCAACTAACAGAGTTGAACCTTACTTTTGATTGAGCCGTTCTGAAACACTCTTTCTGTAGAAACTGCAATTGGACATTCTGAGCGCTAAGAGACCTATATTGGGAAAAAGAATGTCTACAAATAAAAACTACACAGAAGAATTTTGTGAAACTTCTTTCTGTTCTGTTTGTTCAACTAAAAGAGTTGAACCTTAGTTTTGATTGAGCCGTTCTGAAACACTCTTTCTGTAGAAAATGCAAGTGGAGATTCGGAGCGCTAAGAGGGTAATAGTGGAAAAAGGAATGTCTCCAAATATAAACTACACAGAATCATTCTGTGAAACTTCTTTCTGATCTGTGCATTCAGCTAACAGAGTTAAACCATACCTTTGATTGAGCAGATCTGAACACTCTTTCTGTAGAAAATGCAACTGGACATTTGGAGCGCTAAGAGAGTAGTAGTGGAAAAAGGAATATATTCAAATATAAACTACACAGAAGCCTTCTGTGAAACTTCTTTCTGATCTGAGCATTCAGCTAACAGAGTTAAACCATACTTTTGATTGAGCAGTTTTGAAACACTCTGTCTGAAGAAAATGCAACTGGACATTCGTAGCGTTAAGTGGGTAATAGTGGAAAAAAGAATATGTTCAAATATAAACTACACAGAAGCATTGTATGAAACTTCTTTCTGTTCTGTGCATTCAACTAACAGAGTTGAACCTTACTTTTGATTGAGCCTTTCTGAAACACTCTTTCTGTAGAAACTGCAATTGGACATTCTGAGCGCTAAGAGGCCTATATTGGGAAAAATAATATCTTCAAATAAAAACTACACAGAAGCATTTTGTGAAACTTATTTCTGATATGTTCATTAAGCTAACAGAGTTAAACCATACTTTTGATTGCGCAGTTCTGAACACTCTTTCTGTAGAAAATGCAAGTGGACATTCGGAGCGCTAAGAGGGTAATAGTGGAAAAAGAAATATATTCAAATATAAACTACACAGTAGCATTCTGTGAAAACTCTTTCTGTTCTGTGCATTCAGCTAACAGAGTTGAACCTTACTTTTGATTGAGCCGTTCTGAAACACTCTTTCTGTAGAAACTGCAATTGGACATGCTAAGCGCTAAGAGGCCTACATTGGGAAAAAGAATATCTTCAAATAAAAACTACACAGATGCATTCTGTGAAACTTATTTCTGATCTGTAAATTCAGTTAACAGAGATAAAACATATTTTTGATTGAGCAGTTATGAAACACTCTTTTTGTAGAAAATGCAAGTGGAGATTCGGAGCGCTAAGAGGGTAATAGTGGAAAAAGGAATGTCTTCAAATATAAACTACACACAATCATTCGGTGAAACTTCTTTCTGATCTGTGCATTCAGCTAACAGAGTTAAACCATACTTTTGATTGAGCAGATCTGAACTCTCTTTCTGTAGAAAATGCAACTGGACATTTGGAGCGCTAAGAGAGTAGTAGTGGAAAAAGGAATATATTCAAATATAAACTACACAGAAGCATTCTGTGAAACTTCTTTCTGATCTGAGCATTCAGCTAACAGAGTTAAACCATACATTTGATTGAGCAGTTTTGAAACACTCTGTCTGTAGAAAATGCAACTGGACATTCGTAGCGCTAAGTGGGTAATAGTGGAAAAAAGAATATGTTCAAAGATAAACTACACAGAAGCATTGTATGAAACTTCTTTCTGTTCTGTGCATTCAACTAACAGAGTTGAACCTTACTTTTGATTGAGCCTTTCTGAAACACTCTTTCTGTAGAAACTGCAATTGGACATTCTGAGCGCTAAGAGGCCTATATTGGGAAAAATAATATCTTCAAATAAAAACTACACAGAAGCATTGTGTGAAACTTATTTCTGATATGTTCATTAAGCTAACAGAGTTAAACCATACTTTTGATTGCGCAGTTCTGAACACTCTTTCTGTAGAAAATGCAAGTGGACATTCGGAGCGCTAAGAGGGTAATAGTGGAAAAAGGAATATATTCAAATATAAACTACACAGTAGCATTCTGTGAAAATTCTTTCTGTTCTGTGCATTCAACTAACAGAGTTGAACCTTACTTTTGATTGAGCCGTTCTGAAACACTCTTTCTGTAGAAACTGCAATTGGACATGCTAAGCGCTAAGAGGCCTACATTGGGAAAAAGAATATCTTCAAATCAAAACTACACAGATGCATTCTGTGAAACTTATTTCTGATCTGTAAATTCAGTTAACAGAGATAAAACATATTTTTGATTGAGCAGTTATGAAACACTCTTTTTGTAGAAAATGCAAGTGGAGATTCGGAGCGCTAAGAGGGTAATAGTGGAAAAAGGAATGTCTTCAAATATAAACTACACAGAATCATTCGGTGAAACTTCTTTCTGATCTGTGCATTCAGCTAACAGAGTTAAACCATACTTTTGATTGAGCAGATCTGAACACTCTTTCTGTAGAAAATGCAACTGGACATTTCGAGCGCTAAGAGCGTAGTAGTGGCAAAAGGAATATATTCAAATATAAACTACACAGAAGCATTCTGTGAAACTTCTTTCTGATCTGAGCATTCAGCTAACAGAGTTAAACCATACTTTTGATTGAGCAGTTTTGAAACACTCTGTCTGTAGAAAATGCAACTGGACATTCGTAGCGCTAAGTGGGTAAAAGTGGAAAAAAGAATATGTTCAAATCTGAACTACACAGAAGCATTGTATGAAACTTCTTTGTGTTCTGTGCATTCAACTAACAGAGTTGAACCTTACTTTTGATTGAGCCGTTCTGAAACACTCTTTCTGTAGAAACTGCAATTGGACATTCTGAGCGCTAAGAGACCTATATTGGGAAAAAGAATGTCTACAAATAAAAACTACACAGAAGAATTGTGTGAAACTTCTTTCTGTTCTGTTTGTTCAACTAAAAGAGTTGAACCTTAGTTTTGATTGAGCCGTTCTGAAACACTCTTTCTGTAGAAAATGCAAGTGGAGATTCGGAGCGCTAAGAGGGTAATAGTGGAAAAATTAATGTCTCCAAATATAAACTACACAGAATAATTCTGTGAAACTTCTTTCTGATCTGTGCATTCAGCTAACAGAGTTAAACCATACCTTTGATTGAGCAGATCTGAACACTCTTTCTGTAGAAAATGAACTGGACATTTGGAGCGCTAAGAGAGTAGTAGTGGAAAAAGGAATATATTCAAATATAAACTACACAGAAGCATTCTGTGAAACTTCTTTCTGATCTGAGCATTCAGCTAACAGAGTTAAACCATACTTTTGATTGAGCAGTTTTGAAACACTCTGTCTGAAGAAAATGCAAATGGACATTCGTAGCGTTAAGTGGGTAATAGTGGAAAAAAGAATATGTTCAAATATAAACTACACAGAAGCATTGTATGAAACTTCTTTCTGTTCTGTGCATTCATCTAACAGAGTTGAACCTTACTTTTGATTGAGCCTTTCTGAAACACTCTTTCTGTAGAAACTGCAATTGGACATTCTGAGCGCTAAGAGGCCTATATTGGGAAAAATAATATCTTCAAATAAAAACTACACAGAAGCATTGTGTGAAACTTATTTCTGATATGTTCATTAAGCTAACAGAGTTAAACCATACTTTTGATTGCGCAGTTCTGAACACTCTTTCTGTAGAAAATGCAAGTGGACATTCGGAGCGCTAAGAGGGTAATAGTGGAAAAAGAAATATATTCAAATATAAACTACACAGTAGCATTCTGTGAAAACTCTTTCTGTTCTGTGCATTCAGCTAACAGAGTTGAACCTTACTTTTGATTGAGCCGTTCTGAAACACTCTTTCTGTAGAAACTGCAATTGGACATGCTAAGCGCTAAGAGGCCTACATTGGGAAAAAGAATATCTTCAAATAAAAACTACACAGATGCATTCTGTGAAACTTATTTCTGATCTGTAAATTCAGTTAACAGAGATAAAACATATTTTTGATTGAGCAGTTATGAAACACTCTTTTTGTAGAAAATGCAAGTGGAGATTCGGAGCGCTAAGAGGGTAATAGTGGAAAAATTAATGTCTTCAAATATAAACTACACAGAATCATTCGGTGAAACTTCTTTCTGATCTGTGCATTCAGCTAACAGAGTTAAACCAAACTTTTGATTGAGCAGATCTGAACTCTCTTTCTGTAGAAAATGCAACTGGACATATGGAGCGCTAAGAGAGTAGTAGTGGAAAAAGGAATATATTCAAATATAAACTACACAGAAGCATTCTGTGAAACTTCTTTCTGATCTGAGCATTCAGCTAACAGAGTTAAACCATACATTTGATTGAGCAGTTTTGAAACACTCTGTCTGTAGAAAATGCAACTGGACATTCGTAGCGCTAAGTGGGTAATAGTGGAAAAAGAATATGTTCAAATATAAACTACACAGAAGCATTCTGTGAAACTTCTTTCTGTTCTGTGCATTCAACTAACAGAGTTGAACCTTACTTTTGATTGAGCCGTTCTGAAACACTCTTTCTGTAGAAACTGCAATTGGACATTCTGAGCGCTAAGAGGCCTATATTGGGAAAAAGAATATCTACAAATAAAAACTACACAGAAGAATTGTGTGAAACTTCTTTCTGTTCTGTTTGTTCAACTAAAAGAGTTGAACCTTAGTTTTGATTGAGCCGTTCTGAAACACGCTTCATGTAGAAAATGCAAGTGGAGATTCGGAGCGCTAAGAGGGTAATAGTGGAAAAAGGAATGTCTCCAAATATAAACTACACAGAATCATTCTGTGAAACTTCTTTCTGATCTGTGCATTCAGCTAACAGAGTTAAACCATACTTTTGATTCAGCAGATCTGATCACTCTTTCTGTAGAAAATGCAACTGGACATTTGGAGCGCTAAGAGATTAGTAGAGGAAAAAGGAATATATTCAAATATTAACTACACAGAAGCATTCTGTGAAACTTCTTTCTGATCTGAGCATTCAGCTAACAGAGTTAAACCATACTTTTGATTGAGCAGTTTGGAAACACTCTGTCTGTAGAAAATGCAACTGGACATTCGTAGCGCTAAGTGGGTAATAGTGGAGAAAAGAATATGTTCAAATATAAACTACACAGAAGCATTGTATGAAACTTCTTTCTGTTCTGTGCATTCAACTAACAGAGTTGAACCTTACTTTTGATTGAGCCTTTCTGAAACACTCTTTCTGTAGAAACTGCAATTGGACATTCTGAGCGCTAAGAGGCCTCTATTGGGAAAAATAATATCTTCAAATAAAACTACACAGAAGCATTGTGTGAAACTTATTTCTGATATGTTCATTAAGCTAACAGAGTTAAACCATACTTTTGATTGCGCAGTTCTGAACACTCTTTCTGTAGGAAATGCAAGTGGACATTCGGAGCGCTAAGAGGGTAATAGTGGAAAAAGGAATATATTCAAATATAAACTACCCAGTAGCATTCTGTGAAAACTCTTACTGTTCTGTGCATTCAGCTAACAGAGTTGAACCTTACTTTTGATTGAGCCGTTCTGAAACACTCTTTCTGTAGAAACTGCAATTGGACATGCTAAGCGCTAAGAGGCCTACATTGGGAAAAAGAATATCTTCAAATAAAAACTACACAGATGCATTCTGTGAAACTTATTTCTGATCTGTAAATTCAGTTAACAGAGATAAAACATATTTTTGATTGAGCAGTTATGAAACACTCTTTTTGTAGAAAATGCAAGTGGAGATTCGGAGCGCTAAGAGGGTAATAGTGGAAAAAGGAATGTCTTCAAATATAAACTACACAGAATCATTCGGTGAAACTTCTTTCTGATCTGTGCATTCAGCTAACAGAGTTAAACCATACTTTTGATTGAGCAGATCTGAACACTCTTTCTGTAGAAAATTCAACTGGACATTTGGAGCGCTAAGAGCGTAGCAGTGGAAAAAGGAATATATTCAAATATAAACTACACAGAAGCATTCTGTGAAACTTCTTTCTGATCTGAGCATTCAGCTAACAGAGTTAAACCATACTTTTGATTGAGCAATTTTGAAACACTCTGTCTGTAGAAAATGCAACTGGACATTCGTAGCGCTAAGTGGGTAATAGTGGAAAAAAGAATATGTTCAATTATAAACTACACAGAAGCATTCTGTGAAACTCCTTGCTGTTCTGTGCATTCAACTAACAGAGTTGAACCTTACTTTTGATTGAGCCGTTCTGAAACACTCTTTCTGTAGAAACTGCAATTGGACATTCTGAGCGCTAGGAGGCCTATATTGGGAAAAAGAATGTCTACAAATAAAAACAACACAGAAGAATTGTGTGAAACTTCTTTCTGTTCTGTTTGTTCAACTAAAAGAGTTGAACCTTAGTTTTGATTGAGCCGTCCTGAAACACTCTTTCTGTAGAAAATGCAAGTGGAGATTCGGAGCGCTAAGAGGTTAATAGTGGTAAAAGGAATGTCTCCAAATATAAACTACACAGAATCATTCTGTGAAACTTCTTTCTGATCTGTGCATTCAGCTAACAGAGTTAAACCATACTTTTGATTGAGCAGATCTGAACACTCTTTCTGTAGAAAATGCAACTGGACCTTTGGAGCGCTAAGAGAGTACTAGTGGAAAAAGGAATATATTCAAATATAAACTACACAGAAACATTCTGTGAAACTTCTTTCTGATCTGAGCATTCAGCTAACAGAGTTAAACCATACTTTTGATTGAGCAGTTTTGAAACACTCTGTCTGTAGAAAATGCAACTGGACATTCGTAGCGCTAAGTGGGTAAGAGTGGAAAAAAGAATATGTTCAAATATAAACTACACAGAAGCATTGTATGAAACTTCTTTCTGTTCTGTGCATTCAACTAACAGAGTTGAACCTTACTTTTGATTGAGCCTTTCTGAAACACTCTTTCTGTAGAAGCTGCAATTGGACATTCTGAGCGCTAAGAGGCCTCTATTGGGAAAAATAATATCTTCAAATAAAAACTACACAGAAGCATTGTGTGAAACTTATTTCTGATATGTTCATTAAGCTAACAGAGTTAAACCATACTTTTGATTGCGCAGTTCTGAACACTCTTTCTGTAGAAAATGCAAGTGGACATTCGGAGCGCTAAGAGTGTAATAGTGGAAAAAGGAATATATTCAAATATAAACTACACAGTAGCATTCTGTGAAAATTCTTTCTGTTCTGTGCATTCAACTAACAGAGTTGAACCTTACTTTTGATTGAGCCGTTCTGAAACACTCTTTGTGTAGAAACTGCAATTGGACATGCTAAGCGCTAAGAGGCCTACATTGGGAAAAAGAATATCTTCAAATAAAAACTACACAGATGCATTCTGTGAAACTTATTTCTGATCTGTAAATTCAGTTAACAGAGATAAAACATATTTTTGATTGAGCAGTTATGAAACACTCTTTTTGTAGAAAATGCAAGTGGAGATTCGGAGCGCTAAGAGGGTAATAGTGGAAAAAGGAATGTCTTCAAATATAAACTACACAGAATCATTCGGTGAAACTTCTTTCTGATCTGTGCATTCAGCTAACAGAGTTAAACCATACTTTTGATTGAGCAGATCTGAACACTCTTTCTGTAGAAAAAGCAACTGGACATTTGGAGCGCTAAGAGCGTAGTAGTGGAAAAAGGAATATATTCAAATATAAACTACACAGAAGCATTCTGTGAAACTTCTTTCTGATCTGAGCATTCAGCTAACAGAGTTAAACCATACTTTTGATTGAGCAGTTTTGAAACACTCTGTCTGTAGAAAATGCAACTGGACATTCGTAGCGCTAAGTGGGTAATAGTGGAAAAAAGAATATGTTCAAATATAAACTACACAGAAGCATTGTATGAAACTTCTTTCTGTTCTATGCATTCTACTAACAGAGTTGAACCTTACTTTTGATTGAGCCGTTCTGAAACACTCTTTCTGTAGAAACTGCAATTGGATATTCTGAGCGCTAGGAGGCCTCTATTGGGAAAAAGAATGTCTACATATAAAAACTACACAGAAGAATTGTGTGAAACTTCTTTCTGTTCTGTTTGTTCAACTAAAAGAGTTGAACCTTAGTTTTGATTGAGCCGTTCTGAAACACACTTTCTGTAGTAAATGCAAGTGGAGATTCGGAGCGCTAAGAGGGTAATAGTGGAAAAAGGAATGTCTCAAAATATAAACTACACAGAATCATTCTGTGAAACTTCTTTCTGATCTGTGCATTCAGCTAACAGAGTTAAACCATACTTTTGATTGAGCAGATCTGAACACTCTTTCTGTAGAAAATGCAACTGGACATTTGGAGCGCTAAGAGAGTACTAGTGGAAAAAGGAATATATTCAAATATAAACTACACAGAAGCATTCTGTGAAACTTCTTTCTGATCTGAGCATTCAGCTAACAGAGTTAAACCATACTTTTGATTGAGCAGTTTTGAAACACTCGGTCTGTAGAAAATGCAACTGGACATTCGTAGCGCTAAGTGGGTAATAGTGGAAAAAAGAATATGTTCAAATATAAACTACACAGAAGCATTGTATGAAACTTCTTTCTGTTCTGTGCATTCAACTAACAGAGTTGAACCTTACATTTGATTGAGCCTTTCTGAAACACTCTTTCTGTAGAAACTGCAATTGGGCATTCTGAGCGCTAAGAGGCCTCTATTGGGAAAAATAATATCTTCAAATAAAAACTACACAGAAGCATTGTGTGAAACTTATTTCTGATATGTTCATTAAGCTAACAGAGTTAAACCATACTTTTGATTGCGCAGTTCTGAACACTCTTTCTGAAGAAAATGCAAGTGGACATTCGGAGCGCTAAGAGGGTAATAGTGGAAAAAGGAATATATTCAAATATAAACTACACAGTAGCATTCTGTGAAAACTCTTACTGTTCTGTGCATTCAGCTAACAGAGTTGAACCTTACTTTTGATTGAGCCGTTCTGAAACACTCTTTCTGTAGAAACTGCAATTGGACATGCTAAGCGCTAAGAGGCCTACATTGGGAAAAAGAATATCTTCAAATAAAAACTACACAGATGCATTCTGTGAAACTTATTTCTGATCTGTAAATTCAGTTAACAGAGATAAAACATATTTTTGATTGAGCAGTTATGAAACACTCTTTTTGTAGAAAATGCAAGTGGAGATTCGGAGTGCTAAGAGGGTAATAGTGGAAAAAGGAATGTCTTCAAATATAAACTACACAGAATCATTCTGTGAAACTTCTTTCTGATCTGTGCATTCAGCTAACAGACTTAAACCATACTTTTGACTCAGCAGATCTGAACACTCTTTCTGTAGAAAAAGCAACTGGACATTTTGAGCGCTAAGAGAGTAGTAGTAGAAAAAGGAATATATTCAAATATAAACTACACAGAAGCATTCTGTGAAACTTCTTTCGGATCTGAGCATTCAGCTAACAGAGTTAAACCATACTTTTGATTGAGCAGTTTTGAAACACTCTGTCTGTAGAAAATGCAACTGGACATTCGTAGCGCTAAGTGGGTAATAGTGGAAAAAAGAATATGTTCAAATATAAACTACACAGAAACATTCTGTGAAACTTCTTTCTGTTCTGTGCATTCAACTAACAGAGATGAACCTTACTTTTGATTGAGCCGTTCTGAAACACTCTTTCTGTAGAAACTGCAATTGGACATTCTGAGCGCTAAGAGGCCTATATTGGGAAAAAGAATGTCTACAAATAAAAACTACACAGAAGAATTGTGTGAAACTTCTTTCTGTTCTGTTTGTTCAACTAAAAGAGTTGAACCTTAGTTTTGATTGAGCCGTTCTGAAACACTCTTTCTGTAGATAATGCAAGTGGAGATTCGGAGCGCTAAGAGGGTAATAGTGGAAAAAGGAATGTCTCCAAATATAAACTACACAGAATCATTCTGTGAAACTTCTTTCTGATCTGTGCATTCAGCTAACAGAGTTAAACCATACTTTTGATTCAGCAGATCTGAACCCTCTTTCTGTAGAAAATGCAACTGGACATTTGGAGCGCTAAGAGAGTAGTAGTGGAAAAAGTAATATATTCAAATATAAACTACACAGAAGCATTCTGTGAAACTTCTTTCTGATCTGAGCATTCAGCTAACTGAATTAAACCATAATTTTGATTGAGCAGTTTTGAAACACTCTGTCTGTAGAAAATGCAACTGGACGTTCGTAGCGCTAATTGGGTAATAGTGGAGAAAAGTATATGTTCAAATATAAACTACACAGAAGCATTGTATGAAACCTCTTGCTGTTATGTGCATTCAACTAACAGAGTTGAACCTTACTTTTGATTGAGCCGTTCTGAAACACTCTTTCTGTAGAAACTGCAATTGGACATTCTGAGCGCTAAGAGGCATATATTGGGAAAAAGAATGTCTACAAATAAAAACTACACAGAAGCATTGTGTGAAACTTATTTCTGATATGTTCATTAAGCTAACAGAGTTAAACCATACTTTTGATTGCGCAGTTCTGAACACTCTTTCTGTAGAAAATGCAAGTGGACATTCGGAGCAATAAGAGGGTAATAGTGGAAAAAGGAATATATTCAAATATAAACTACACAGTAGCATTCTGTGAAAACTCTTTCTGTTCTGTGCATTCAGCTAACAGAGTTGAACCTTACTTTTGATTGAGCCGTTCTGAAACACTCTTTCTGTAGAAACTGCAATTGGACATGTTAAGCGCTAAGAGGCCTACTTTGGGAAAAAGAATATCTTCAAATAAAAACTACACAGATGCCTTCTGTGAAACTTATTTCTGATCTGTAAATTCAGTTAACAGAGATAAAACATATTTTTGATTGAGCAGTTATGAAACACTCTTTTTGTAGAAAATGCAAGTGGAGATTCTGAGCGCTAAGAGGGTAATTGTGGAAAAAGGAATGTCTTCAAATATAAACTACACAGAATCATTCGGTGAAACTTCTTTCTGATCTGAGGATTCAGCTAACAGAGTTAAACCATACTTTTGATTGAGCAGTTTTGAAACACTCTGTCTGTAGAAAATGCAACTGGACATTCGTAGCGCTAAGTGGGTAATAGTGGAGAAAAGAATATGTTCAAATATAAACTACACAGAAGCATTGTATGAAACTTCTTTCTGTTCTGTGCATTCAACTAACAGAGTTGAACCTTACTTTTGATTGAGCCTTTCTGAAACACTCTTTCTGTAGAACCTGCAATTGGACATTCTGAGCGCTAAGAGGCCTCTATTGGGAAAAATAATATCTTCAAATAAAAACTACACAGAAGCATTGTGTGAAACTTATTTCTGATATGTTCATTAAGCTAACAGAGTTAAACCATACTTTTGATTGCGCAGTTCTGAACACTCTTTCTGTAGAAAATGCAAGTGCACATTCGGAGCGCTAAGAGGGTAATAGTGGAAAAAGCAATATATTCAAATATAAACTACACAGTAGCATTCTGTGAAAACTCTTACTGTTCTGTGCATTCAGCTAACAGAGTTGAACCTTACTATTGATTGAGCCGTTCTGAAACACTCTTTCTGTAGAAACTGCAATTGGACATGCTAAGCGCTAAGAGGCCTACATTGGGAAAAAGTATATCTTCAAATAAAAACTGCACAGATGCATTCTGTGAAACTTATTTCTGATCTGTAAATTCAGTTAACAGAGATAAAACATATTTTTGATTGAGCAGTTATGAAACACTCTCTTTGTAGGAAATGCAAGTGGAGATTCGGAGCGCTAAGAGGGTAATAGTGGAAAAAGGAATGTCTTCAAATATAAACTACACAGAATCATTCGGTGAAACTTCTTTCTGATCTGTGCATTCAGCTAACAGAGTTAAACCATACTTTTGATTGAGCAGATCTGAACACTCTTTCTGTAGAAAATGCAACTGGACATTTGGAGCGCTAAGAGCTTAGTAGTGGAAAAAGGAATATATTCAAATATAAACTACACAGAAGCATTCTGTGAAACTTCTTTCTGATCTGAGCATTCAGCTAACAGAGTTAAACCATACTTTTGATTGAGCAGTTTTGAAACACTCTGTCTGTAGAAAATGCAACTGGACATTCGTAGCGCTAAGTGGGTAATAGTGGAAAAAGAATATGTTCAAATATAAACTACACAGAAGCATTCTGTGAAACTTCTTTCTGTTCTGTGCATTCAACTAACAGAGTTGAACCTTACTTTTGATTGAGCCGTTCTGAAACACTCTTTCTGTAGAAACTGCAATTGGACATTCTGAGCGCTAAGAGGCCTATATTGGGAAAAAGAATATCTACAAATAAAAACTACACAGAAGAATTGTGTGAAACTTCTTTCTGTTCTGTTTGTTCAACTAAAAGAGTTGAACCTTAGTTTTGATTGAGCCGTTCTGAAACACGCTTCATGTAGAAAATGCAAGTGGAGATTCGGAGCGCTAAGAGGGTAATAGTGGAAAAAGGAATGTCTCCAAATATAAACTACACAGAATCATTCTGTGAAACTTCTTTCTGATCTGTGCATTCAGCTAACAGAGTTAAACCATACTTTTGATTCAGCAGATCTGATCACTCTTTCTGTAGAAAATGCAACTGGACATTTGGAGCGCTAAGAGATTAGTAGAGGAAAAAGGAATATATTCAAATATTAACTACACAGAAGCATTCTGTGAAACTTCTTTCTGATCTGAGCATTCAGCTAACAGAGTTAAACCATACTTTTGATTGAGCAGTTTTGAAACCCTCTGTCTGTAGAAAATGCAACTGGACATTCGTAGCGCTAAGTGGGTAATAGTGGAGAAAAGAATATGTTCAAATATAAACTACACAGAAGCATTGTATGAAACTTCTTTCTGTTCTGTGCATTCAACTAACAGAGTTGAACCTTACTTTTGATTGAGCCTTTCTGAAACACTCTTTCTGTAGAAACTGCAATTGGACATTCTGAGCGCTAAGAGGCCTATATTGGGAAAAATAATATCTTCAAATAAAAACTACACAGAAGCATTGTGTGAAACTTATTTCTGATATGTTCATTAAGCTAACAGAGTTAAACCATACTTTTGATTGCGCAGTTCTGAACACTCTTTCTGTAGAAAATGCAAGTGGACATTCGGAGCGCTAAGAGGGTAATAGTGGAAAAAGAAATATATTCAAATATAAACTACACAGTAGCATTCTGTGAAAACTCTTTCTGTTCTGTGCATTCAGCTAACAGAGTTGAACCTTACTTTTGATTGAGCCGTTCTGAAACACTCTTTCTGTAGAAACTGCAATTGGACATGCTAAGCGCTAAGAGGCCTACATTGGGAAAAAGAATATCTTCAAATAAAAACTACACAGATGCATTCTGTGAAACTTATTTCTGATCTGTAAATTCAGTTAACAGAGATAAAACATATTTTTGATTGAGCAGTTATGAAACACTCTTTTTGTAGAAAATGCAAGTGGAGATTCGGAGCGCTAAGAGGGTAATAGTGGAAAAATTAATGTCTTCAAATATAAACTACACAGAATCATTCGGTGAAACTTCTTTCTGATCTGTGCATTCAGCTAACAGAGTTAAACCAAACTTTTGATTGAGCAGATCTGAACTCTCTTTCTGTAGAAAATGCAACTGGACATATGGAGCGCTAAGAGAGTAGTAGTGGAAAAAGGAATATATTCAAATATAAACTACACAGAAGCATTCTGTGAAACTTCTTTCTGATCTGAGCATTCAGCTAACAGAGTTAAACCATACATTTGATTGAGCAGTTTTGAAACACTCTGTCTGTAGAAAATGCAACTGGACATTCGTAGCGCTAAGTGGGTAATAGTGGAAAAAGAATATGTTCAAATATAAACTACACAGAAGCATTCTGTGAAACTTCTTTCTGTTCTGTGCATTCAACTAACAGAGTTGAACCTTACTTTTGATTGAGCCGTTCTGAAACACTCTTTCTGTAGAAACTGCAATTGGACATTCTGAGCGCTAAGAGGCCTATATTGGGAAAAAGAATATCTACAAATAAAAACTACACAGAAGAATTGTGTGAAACTTCTTTCTGTTCTGTTTGTTCAACTAAAAGAGTTGAACCTTAGTTTTGATTGAGCCGTTCTGAAACACGCTTCATGTAGAAAATGCAAGTGGAGATTCGGAGCGCTAAGAGGGTAATAGTGGAAAAAGGAATGTCTCCAAATATAAACTACACAGAATCATTCTGTGAAACTTCTTTCTGATCTGTGCATTCAGCTAACAGAGTTAAACCATACTTTTGATTCAGCAGATCTGATCACTCTTTCTGTAGAAAATGCAACTGGACATTTGGAGCGCTAAGAGATTAGTAGAGGAAAAAGGAATATATTCAAATATTAACTACACAGAAGCATTCTGTGAAACTTCTTTCTGATCTGAGCATTCAGCTAACAGAGTTAAACCATACTTTTGATTGAGCAGTTTGGAAACACTCTGTCTGTAGAAAATGCAACTGGACATTCGTAGCGCTAAGTGGGTAATAGTGGAGAAAAGAATATGTTCAAATATAAACTACACAGAAGCATTGTATGAAACTTCTTTCTGTTCTGTGCATTCAACTAACAGAGTTGAACCTTACTTTTGATTGAGCCTTTCTGAAACACTCTTTCTGTAGAAACTGCAATTGGACATTCTGAGCGCTAAGAGGCCTCTATTGGGAAAAATAATATCTTCAAATAAAACTACACAGAAGCATTGTGTGAAACTTATTTCTGATATGTTCATTAAGCTAACAGAGTTAAACCATACTTTTGATTGCGCAGTTCTGAACACTCTTTCTGTAGGAAATGCAAGTGGACATTCGGAGCGCTAAGAGGGTAATAGTGGAAAAAGGAATATATTCAAATATAAACTACCCAGTAGCATTCTGTGAAAACTCTTACTGTTCTGTGCATTCAGCTAACAGAGTTGAACCTTACTTTTGATTGAGCCGTTCTGAAACACTCTTTCTGTAGAAACTGCAATTGGACATGCTAAGCGCTAAGAGGCCTACATTGGGAAAAAGAATATCTTCAAATAAAAACTACACAGATGCATTCTGTGAAACTTATTTCTGATCTGTAAATTCAGTTAACAGAGATAAAACATATTTTTGATTGAGCAGTTATGAAACACTCTTTTTGTAGAAAATGCAAGTGGAGATTCGGAGCGCTAAGAGGGTAATAGTGGAAAAAGGAATGTCTTCAAATATAAACTACACAGAATCATTCGGTGAAACTTCTTTCTGATCTGTGCATTCAGCTAACAGAGTTAAACCATACTTTTGATTGAGCAGATCTGAACACTCTTTCTGTAGAAAATTCAACTGGACATTTGGAGCGCTAAGAGCGTAGCAGTGGAAAAAGGAATATATTCAAATATAAACTACACAGAAGCATTCTGTGAAACTTCTTTCTGATCTGAGCATTCAGCTAACAGAGTTAAACCATACTTTTGATTGAGCAATTTTGAAACACTCTGTCTGTAGAAAATGCAACTGGACATTCGTAGCGCTAAGTGGGTAATAGTGGAAAAAAGAATATGTTCAATTATAAACTACACAGAAGCATTCTGTGAAACTCCTTGCTGTTCTGTGCATTCAACTAACAGAGTTGAACCTTACTTTTGATTGAGCCGTTCTGAAACACTCTTTCTGTAGAAACTGCAATTGGACATTCTGAGCGCTAGGAGGCCTATATTGGGAAAAAGAATGTCTACAAATAAAAACAACACAGAAGAATTGTGTGAAACTTCTTTCTGTTCTGTTTGTTCAACTAAAAGAGTTGAACCTTAGTTTTGATTGAGCCGTCCTGAAACACTCTTTCTGTAGAAAATGCAAGTGGAGATTCGGAGCGCTAAGAGGTTAATAGTGGTAAAAGGAATGTCTCCAAATATAAACTACACAGAATCATTCTGTGAAACTTCTTTCTGATCTGTGCATTCAGCTAACAGAGTTAAACCATACTTTTGATTGAGCAGATCTGAACACTCTTTCTGTAGAAAATGCAACTGGACCTTTGGAGCGCTAAGAGAGTACTAGTGGAAAAAGGAATATATTCAAATATAAACTACACAGAAACATTCTGTGAAACTTCTTTCTGATCTGAGCATTCAGCTAACAGAGTTAAACCATACTTTTGATTGAGCAGTTTTGAAACACTCTGTCTGTAGAAAATGCAACTGGACATTCGTAGCGCTAAGTGGGTAAGAGTGGAAAAAAGAATATGTTCAAATATAAACTACACAGAAGCATTGTATGAAACTTCTTTCTGTTCTGTGCATTCAACTAACAGAGTTGAACCTTACTTTTGATTGAGCCTTTCTGAAACACTCTTTCTGTAGAAGCTGCAATTGGACATTCTGAGCGCTAAGAGGCCTCTATTGGGAAAAATAATATCTTCAAATAAAAACTACACAGAAGCATTGTGTGAAACTTATTTCTGATATGTTCATTAAGCTAACAGAGTTAAACCATACTTTTGATTGCGCAGTTCTGAACACTCTTTCTGTAGAAAATGCAAGTGGACATTCGGAGCGCTAAGAGTGTAATAGTGGAAAAAGGAATATATTCAAATATAAACTACACAGTAGCATTCTGTGAAAATTCTTTCTGTTCTGTGCATTCAACTAACAGAGTTGAACCTTACTTTTGATTGAGCCGTTCTGAAACACTCTTTGTGTAGAAACTGCAATTGGACATGCTAAGCGCTAAGAGGCCTACATTGGGAAAAAGAATATCTTCAAATAAAAACTACACAGATGCATTCTGTGAAACTTATTTCTGATCTGTAAATTCAGTTAACAGAGATAAAACATATTTTTGATTGAGCAGTTATGAAACACTCTTTTTGTAGAAAATGCAAGTGGAGATTCGGAGCGCTAAGAGGGTAATAGTGGAAAAAGGAATGTCTTCAAATATAAACTACACAGAATCATTCGGTGAAACTTCTTTCTGATCTGTGCATTCAGCTAACAGAGTTAAACCATACTTTTGATTGAGCAGATCTGAACACTCTTTCTGTAGAAAAAGCAACTGGACATTTGGAGCGCTAAGAGCGTAGTAGTGGAAAAAGGAATATATTCAAATATAAACTACACAGAAGCATTCTGTGAAACTTCTTTCTGATCTGAGCATTCAGCTAACAGAGTTAAACCATACTTTTGATTGAGCAGTTTTGAAACACTCTGTCTGTAGAAAATGCAACTGGACATTCGTAGCGCTAAGTGGGTAATAGTGGAAAAAAGAATATGTTCAAATATAAACTACACAGAAGCATTGTATGAAACTTCTTTCTGTTCTATGCATTCTACTAACAGAGTTGAACCTTACTTTTGATTGAGCCGTTCTGAAACACTCTTTCTGTAGAAACTGCAATTGGATATTCTGAGCGCTAGGAGGCCTCTATTGGGAAAAAGAATGTCTACATATAAAAACTACACAGAAGAATTGTGTGAAACTTCTTTCTGTTCTGTTTGTTCAACTAAAAGAGTTGAACCTTAGTTTTGATTGAGCCGTTCTGAAACACACTTTCTGTAGTAAATGCAAGTGGAGATTCGGAGCGCTAAGAGGGTAATAGTGGAAAAAGGAATGTCTCAAAATATAAACTACACAGAATCATTCTGTGAAACTTCTTTCTGATCTGTGCATTCAGCTAACAGAGTTAAACCATACTTTTGATTGAGCAGATCTGAACACTCTTTCTGTAGAAAATGCAACTGGACATTTGGAGCGCTAAGAGAGTACTAGTGGAAAAAGGAATATATTCAAATATAAACTACACAGAAGCATTCTGTGAAACTTCTTTCTGATCTGAGCATTCAGCTAACAGAGTTAAACCATACTTTTGATTGAGCAGTTTTGAAACACTCGGTCTGTAGAAAATGCAACTGGACATTCGTAGCGCTAAGTGGGTAATAGTGGAAAAAAGAATATGTTCAAATATAAACTACACAGAAGCATTGTATGAAACTTCTTTCTGTTCTGTGCATTCAACTAACAGAGTTGAACCTTACATTTGATTGAGCCTTTCTGAAACACTCTTTCTGTAGAAACTGCAATTGGGCATTCTGAGCGCTAAGAGGCCTCTATTGGGAAAAATAATATCTTCAAATAAAAACTACACAGAAGCATTGTGTGAAACTTATTTCTGATATGTTCATTAAGCTAACAGAGTTAAACCATACTTTTGATTGCGCAGTTCTGAACACTCTTTCTGAAGAAAATGCAAGTGGACATTCGGAGCGCTAAGAGGGTAATAGTGGAAAAAGGAATATATTCAAATATAAACTACACAGTAGCATTCTGTGAAAACTCTTACTGTTCTGTGCATTCAGCTAACAGAGTTGAACCTTACTTTTGATTGAGCCGTTCTGAAACACTCTTTCTGTAGAAACTGCAATTGGACATGCTAAGCGCTAAGAGGCCTACATTGGGAAAAAGAATATCTTCAAATAAAAACTACACAGATGCATTCTGTGAAACTTATTTCTGATCTGTAAATTCAGTTAACAGAGATAAAACATATTTTTGATTGAGCAGTTATGAAACACTCTTTTTGTAGAAAATGCAAGTGGAGATTCGGAGTGCTAAGAGGGTAATAGTGGAAAAAGGAATGTCTTCAAATATAAACTACACAGAATCATTCTGTGAAACTTCTTTCTGATCTGTGCATTCAGCTAACAGACTTAAACCATACTTTTGACTCAGCAGATCTGAACACTCTTTCTGTAGAAAAAGCAACTGGACATTTTGAGCGCTAAGAGAGTAGTAGTAGAAAAAGGAATATATTCAAATATAAACTACACAGAAGCATTCTGTGAAACTTCTTTCGGATCTGAGCATTCAGCTAACAGAGTTAAACCATACTTTTGATTGAGCAGTTTTGAAACACTCTGTCTGTAGAAAATGCAACTGGACATTCGTAGCGCTAAGTGGGTAATAGTGGAAAAAAGAATATGTTCAAATATAAACTACACAGAAACATTCTGTGAAACTTCTTTCTGTTCTGTGCATTCAACTAACAGAGATGAACCTTACTTTTGATTGAGCCGTTCTGAAACACTCTTTCTGTAGAAACTGCAATTGGACATTCTGAGCGCTAAGAGGCCTATATTGGGAAAAAGAATGTCTACAAATAAAAACTACACAGAAGAATTGTGTGAAACTTCTTTCTGTTCTGTTTGTTCAACTAAAAGAGTTGAACCTTAGTTTTGATTGAGCCGTTCTGAAACACTCTTTCTGTAGATAATGCAAGTGGAGATTCGGAGCGCTAAGAGGGTAATAGTGGAAAAAGGAATGTCTCCAAATATAAACTACACAGAATCATTCTGTGAAACTTCTTTCTGATCTGTGCATTCAGCTAACAGAGTTAAACCATACTTTTGATTCAGCAGATCTGAACCCTCTTTCTGTAGAAAATGCAACTGGACATTTGGAGCGCTAAGAGAGTAGTAGTGGAAAAAGTAATATATTCAAATATAAACTACACAGAAGCATTCTGTGAAACTTCTTTCTGATCTGAGCATTCAGCTAACTGAATTAAACCATAATTTTGATTGAGCAGTTTTGAAACACTCTGTCTGTAGAAAATGCAACTGGACGTTCGTAGCGCTAATTGGGTAATAGTGGAGAAAAGTATATGTTCAAATATAAACTACACAGAAGCATTGTATGAAACCTCTTGCTGTTATGTGCATTCAACTAACAGAGTTGAACCTTACTTTTGATTGAGCCGTTCTGAAACACTCTTTCTGTAGAAACTGCAATTGGACATTCTGAGCGCTAAGAGGCATATATTGGGAAAAAGAATGTCTACAAATAAAAACTACACAGAAGCATTGTGTGAAACTTATTTCTGATATGTTCATTAAGCTAACAGAGTTAAACCATACTTTTGATTGCGCAGTTCTGAACACTCTTTCTGTAGAAAATGCAAGTGGACATTCGGAGCAATAAGAGGGTAATAGTGGAAAAAGGAATATATTCAAATATAAACTACACAGTAGCATTCTGTGAAAACTCTTTCTGTTCTGTGCATTCAGCTAACAGAGTTGAACCTTACTTTTGATTGAGCCGTTCTGAAACACTCTTTCTGTAGAAACTGCAATTGGACATGTTAAGCGCTAAGAGGCCTACTTTGGGAAAAAGAATATCTTCAAATAAAAACTACACAGATGCCTTCTGTGAAACTTATTTCTGATCTGTAAATTCAGTTAACAGAGATAAAACATATTTTTGATTGAGCAGTTATGAAACACTCTTTTTGTAGAAAATGCAAGTGGAGATTCTGAGCGCTAAGAGGGTAATTGTGGAAAAAGGAATGTCTTCAAATATAAACTACACAGAATCATTCGGTGAAACTTCTTTCTGATCTGAGGATTCAGCTAACAGAGTTAAACCATACTTTTGATTGAGCAGTTTTGAAACACTCTGTCTGTAGAAAATGCAACTGGACATTCGTAGCGCTAAGTGGGTAATAGTGGAGAAAAGAATATGTTCAAATATAAACTACACAGAAGCATTGTATGAAACTTCTTTCTGTTCTGTGCATTCAACTAACAGAGTTGAACCTTACTTTTGATTGAGCCTTTCTGAAACACTCTTTCTGTAGAACCTGCAATTGGACATTCTGAGCGCTAAGAGGCCTCTATTGGGAAAAATAATATCTTCAAATAAAAACTACACAGAAGCATTGTGTGAAACTTATTTCTGATATGTTCATTAAGCTAACAGAGTTAAACCATACTTTTGATTGCGCAGTTCTGAACACTCTTTCTGTAGAAAATGCAAGTGCACATTCGGAGCGCTAAGAGGGTAATAGTGGAAAAAGCAATATATTCAAATATAAACTACACAGTAGCATTCTGTGAAAACTCTTACTGTTCTGTGCATTCAGCTAACAGAGTTGAACCTTACTATTGATTGAGCCGTTCTGAAACACTCTTTCTGTAGAAACTGCAATTGGACATGCTAAGCGCTAAGAGGCCTACATTGGGAAAAAGTATATCTTCAAATAAAAACTGCACAGATGCATTCTGTGAAACTTATTTCTGATCTGTAAATTCAGTTAACAGAGATAAAACATATTTTTGATTGAGCAGTTATGAAACACTCTCTTTGTAGGAAATGCAAGTGGAGATTCGGAGCGCTAAGAGGGTAATAGTGGAAAAAGGAATGTCTTCAAATATAAACTACACAGAATCATTCGGTGAAACTTCTTTCTGATCTGTGCATTCAGCTAACAGAGTTAAACCATACTTTTGATTGAGCAGATCTGAACACTCTTTCTGTAGAAAATGCAACTGGACATTTGGAGCGCTAAGAGCTTAGTAGTGGAAAAAGGAATATATTCAAATATAAACTACACAGAAGCATTCTGTGAAACTTCTTTCTGATCTGAGCATTCAGCTAACAGAGTTAAACCATACTTTTGATTGAGCAGTTTTGAAACACTCTGTCTGTAGAAAATGCAACTGGACATTCGTAGCGCTAAGTGGGTAATAGTGGAAAAAGAATATGTTCAAATATAAACTACACAGAAGCATTCTGTGAAACTTCTTTCTGTTCTGTGCATTCAACTAACAGAGTTGAACCTTACTTTTGATTGAGCCGTTCTGAAACACTCTTTCTGTAGAAACTGCAATTGGACATTCTGAGCGCTAAGAGGCCTATATTGGGAAAAAGAATATCTACAAATAAAAACTACACAGAAGAATTGTGTGAAACTTCTTTCTGTTCTGTTTGTTCAACTAAAAGAGTTGAACCTTAGTTTTGATTGAGCCGTTCTGAAACACGCTTCATGTAGAAAATGCAAGTGGAGATTCGGAGCGCTAAGAGGGTAATAGTGGAAAAAGGAATGTCTCCAAATATAAACTACACAGAATCATTCTGTGAAACTTCTTTCTGATCTGTGCATTCAGCTAACAGAGTTAAACCATACTTTTGATTCAGCAGATCTGATCACTCTTTCTGTAGAAAATGCAACTGGACATTTGGAGCGCTAAGAGATTAGTAGAGGAAAAAGGAATATATTCAAATATTAACTACACAGAAGCATTCTGTGAAACTTCTTTCTGATCTGAGCATTCAGCTAACAGAGTTAAACCATACTTTTGATTGAGCAGTTTTGAAACCCTCTGTCTGTAGAAAATGCAACTGGACATTCGTAGCGCTAAGTGGGTAATAGTGGAGAAAAGAATATGTTCAAATATAAACTACACAGAAGCATTGTATGAAACTTCTTTCTGTTCTGTGCATTCAACTAACAGAGTTGAACCTTACTTTTGATTGAGCCTTTCTGAAACACTCTTTCTGTAGAAACTGCAATTGGACATTCTGAGCGCTAAGAGGCCTCTATTGGGAAAAATAATATCTTCAAATAAAACTACACAGAAGCATTGTGTGAAACTTATTTCTGATATGTTCATTAAGCTAACAGAGTTAAACCATACTTTTGATTGCGCAGTTCTGAACACTCTTTCTGTAGGAAATGCAAGTGGACATTCGGAGCGCTAAGAGGGTAATAGTGGAAAAAGGAATATATTCAAATATAAACTACCCAGTAGCATTCTGTGAAAACTCTTACTGTTCTGTGCATTCAGCTAACAGAGTTGAACCTTACTTTTGATTGAGCCGTTCTGAAACACTCTTTCTGTAGAAACTGCAATTGGACATGCTAAGCGCTAAGAGGCCTACATTGGGAAAAAGAATATCTTCAAATAAAAACTACACAGATGCATTCTGTGAAACTTATTTCTGATCTGTAAATTCAGTTAACAGAGATAAAACATATTTTTGATTGAGCAGTTATGAAACACTCTTTTTGTAGAAAATGCAAGTGGAGATTCGGAGCGCTAAGAGGGTAATAGTGGAAAAAGGAATGTCTTCAAATATAAACTACACAGAATCATTCGGTGAAACTTCTTTCTGATCTGTGCATTCAGCTAACAGAGTTAAACCATACTTTTGATTGAGCAGATCTGAACACTCTTTCTGTAGAAAATTCAACTGGACATTTGGAGCGCTAAGAGCGTAGTAGTGGAAAAAGGAATATATTCAAATATAAACTACACAGAAGCATTCTGTGAAACTTCTTTCTGATCTGAGCATTCAGCTAACAGAGTTAAACCATACTTTTGATTGAGCAATTTTGAAACACTCTGTCTGTAGAAAATGCAACTGGACATTCGTAGCGCTAAGTGGGTAATAGTGGAAAAAAGAATATGTTCAATTATAAACTACACAGAAGCATTCTGAGAAACTCCTTGCTGTTCTGTGCATTCAACTAACAGAGTTGAACCTTACATTTGATTGAGCCGTTCTGAAACACTCTTTCTGTAGAAACTGCAATTGGACATTCTGAGCGCAAAGAGGCCTATATTGGGAAAAAGAATGTCTACAAATAAAAACTACACAGAAGAATTGTGTGAAACTTCTTTCTGTTCTGTTTGTTCAACTAAAAGAGTTGAACCTTAGTTTTGATTGAGCCGTTCTGAAACACTCTTTCTGTAGAAAATGCAAGTGGAGATTCGGAGCGCTAAGAGGGTAATAGTGGAAAAAGGAATGTCTCCAAATATAAACTACACAGAATCATTCTGTGAAACTTCTTTCTGATCTGTGCATTCAGCTAACAGAGTTAAACCATACTTTTGATTGAGCAGATCTGAACACTCTTTCTGTAGAAAATGCAACTGGACATTTGGAGCGCTAAGAGAGTAGTAGTGGAAAAAGGAATATATTCAAATATAAACTACACAGAAGCATTCTGTGAAACTTATTTCTGATCTGAGCATTCAGCTAACTAAGTTAAACCATAATTTTGATTGAGCAGTTTTGAAACACTCTGTCTGTAGAAAATGCAACTGGACATTCGTAGCGCTAAGTGGGTAATAGTGGAGAAAAGAATATGTTCAAATATAAACTACACAGAAGCATTGTATGAAACCACTTGCTGTTATTTGCATTCAACTAACAGAGTTGAACCTTACTTTTGATTGAGCCTTTCTGAAACACTCTTTCTGTAGAAACTGCAAATGGACATTCTGAGCGCGAAGAGGCCTATATTGGGAAAAATAATATCTTCAAATAAAAACTACACAGAAGCATTGTGTGAAACTTATTTCTGATATGTTCATTAAGCTAACAGAGTTAAACCATACTTTTGATTGCGCAGTTCTGAACACTCTTTCTGTAGAAAATGCAAGTGGACATTCGGAGCAATAAGAGGGTAATAGTGGAAAAAGGAATATATTCAAATATAAACTACACAGTAGCATTCTGTGAAAACACTTTCTGTTCTGTGCATTCAGCTAACAGAGTTGAACCTTACTTTTGATTGAGCCGTTCTGAAACACTCTTTCTGTAGAAACTGCAATTGGACATGTTAAGCGCTAAGAGGCCTACTTTGGGAAAAAGAATATCTTCAAATAAAAACTACACAGATGCATTCTGTGAAACTTATTTCTGATCTGTAAATTCAGTTAACAGAGATAAAACATATTTTTGATTGAGCAGTTATGAAACACTCTTTTTGTAGAAAATGCAAGTGGAGATTCGGAGCGCTAAGAGGGTAATAGTGGAAAAAGGAATGTCTTCAAATATAAACTACACAGAATCATTCGGTGAAACTTCTTTCTGATCTGAGGATTCAGCTAACAGAGTTAAACCATACTTTTGATTGAGCAGTTTTGAAACACTCTGTCTGTAGAAAATGCAACTGGACATTCGTAGCGCTAAGTGGGTAATAGTGGAGAAAAGAATATGTTCAAATATAAACTACACAGAAGCATTGTATGAAACTTCTTTCTGTTCTGTGCATTCAACTAACAGAGTTGAACCTTACTTTTGATTGAGCCTTTCTGAAACACTCTTTCTGTAGAACCTGCAATTGGACATTCTGAGCGCTAAGAGGCCTCTATTGGGAAAAATAATATCTTCAAATAAAAACTACACAGAAGCATTGTGTGAAACTTATTTCTGATATGTTCATTAAGCTAACAGAGTTAAACCATACTTTTGATTGCGCAGTTCTGAACACTCTTTCTGTAGAAAATGCAAGTGGACATTCGGAGCGCTAAGAGGGTAATAGTGGAAAAAGCAATATATTCAAATATAAACTACACAGTAGCATTCTGTGAAAACTCTTACTGTTCTGTGCATTCAGCTAACAGAGTTGAACCTTACTATTGATTGAGCCGTTCTGAAACACTCTTTCTGTAGAAACTGCAATTGGACATGCTAAGCGCTAAGAGGCCTACATTGGGAAAAAGAATATCTTCAAATAAAAACTGCACAGATGCATTCTGTGAAACTTATTTCTGATCTGTAAATTCAGTTAACAGAGATAAAACATATTTTTGATTGAGCAGTTATGAAACACTCTCTTTGTAGGAAATGCAAGTGGAGATTCGGAGCGCTAAGAGGGTAATAGTGGAAAAAGGAATGTCTTCAAATATAAACTACACAGAATCATTCGGTGAAACTTCTTTCTGATCTGTGCATTCAGCTAACAGAGTTAAACCATACTTTTGATTGAGCAGATCTGAACACTCTTTCTGTAGAAAATGCAACTGGACATTTGGAGCGCTAAGAGCTTAGTAGTGGAAAAAGGAATATATTCAAATATAAACTACACAGAAGCATTCTGTGAAACTTCTTTCTGATCTGAGCATTCAGCTAACAGAGTTAAACCATACTTTTGATTGAGCAGTTTTGAAACACTCTGTCTGTAGAAAATGCAACTGGACATTCGTAGCGCTAAATGGGTAATAGTGGAAAAAGAATATGTTCAAATATAAACTACACAGAAGCATTCTGTGAAACTTCTTTCTGTTCTGTGCATTCAACTAACAGAGTTGAACCTTACTTTTGATTGAGCCGTTCTGAAACACTCTTTCTGTAGAAACTGCAATTGGACATTCTGAGCGCTAAGAGGCCTATATTGGGAAAAAGAATATCTACAAATAAAAACTACACAGAAGAATTGTGTGAAACTTCTTTCTGTTCTGTTTGTTCAACTAAAAGAGTTGAACCTTAGTTTTGATTGAGCCGTTCTGAAACACGCTTCATGTAGAAAATGCAAGTGGAGATTCGGAGCGCTAAGAGGGTAATAGTGGAAAAAGGAATGTCTCCAAATATAAACTACACAGAATCATTCTGTGAAACTTCTTTCTGATCTGTGCATTCAGCTAACAGTGTTAAACCATACTTTTGATTCAGCAGATCTGATCACTCTTTCTGTAGAAAATGCAACTGGACATTTGGAGCGCTAAGAGATTAGTAGAGGAAAAAGGAATATATTCAAATATTAACTACACAGAAGCATTCTGTGAAACTTCTTTCTGATCTGAGCATTCAGCTAACAGAGTTAAACCATACTTTTGATTGAGCAGTTTTGAAACCCTCTGTCTGTAGAAAATGCAACTGGACATTCGTAGCGCTAAGTGGGTAATAGTGGAGAAAAGAATATGTTCAAATATAAACTACACAGAAGCATTGTATGAAACTTCTTTCTGTTCTGTGCATTCAACTAACAGAGTTGAACCTTACTTTTGATTGAGCCTTTCTGAAACACTCTTTCTGTAGAAACGGCAATTGGACATTCTGAGCGCTAAGAGGTCTCTATTGGGAAAAATAATATCTTCAAATAAAACTACACAGAAGCATTGTGTGAAACTTATTTCTGATATGTTCATTAAGCTAACAGAGTTAAACCATACTTTTGATTGCGCAGTTCTGAACACTCTTTCTGTAGGAAATGCAAGTGGACATTCGGAGCGCTAAGAGGGTAATAGTGGAAAAAGGAATATATTCAAATATAAACTACCCAGTAGCATTCTGTTAAAACTCTTACAGTTCTGTGCATTCAGCTAACAGAGTTGAACCTTACTTTTGATTGAGCCGTTCTGAAACACTCTTTCTGTAGAAACTGCAATTGGACATGCTAAGCGCTAAGAGGCCTACATTGGGAAAAAGAATATCTTCAAATAAAAACTACACAGATGCATTCTGTGAAACTTATTTCTGATCTGTAAATTCAGTTAACAGAGATAAAACATATTTTTGATTGAGCAGTTATGAAACACTCTTTTTGTAGAAAATTCAAGTGGAGATTCGGAGCGCTAAGAGGGTAATAGTGGAAAAAGGAATGTCTTCAAATATAAACTACACAGAATCATTCGGTGAAACTTCTTTCTGATCTGTGCATTCAGCTAACAGAGTTAAACCATACTTTTGATTCAGCAGATCTGAACACTCTTTCTGTAGAAAATTCAACTGGATATTTGGAGCGCTAAGAGCGTAGTAGTGGAAAAAGGAATATATTCAAATATAAACTACACAGAAGCATTCTGTGAAACTTCTTTCTGATCTGAGCATTCAGCTAACAGAGTTAAACCATACTTTTGATTGAGCAATTTTGAAACACTCTGTCTGTAGAAAATGCAACTGGACATTCGTAGCGCTAAGTGGGTAATAGTGGAGAAAAGAATATGTTCAAATATAAACTACACAGAAGCATTGTATGAAACCTCTTTCTGTTCAGTGCATTAAACTAACAGAGTTGAACCTTACTTTTGATTGAGCCTTTCTGAAACACTCTTTCTGTAGAAAATGCAAGTGGACATTCGGAGCAATAAGAGGGTAATAGTGAAAAAAGGAATATATTCAAATATAAACTACACAGTAGCATTCTGTGAAAACTCTTTCTGTTCTGTGCATTCAGCTAACAGAGTTGAACCTTACTTTTGATTGAGCCGTTCTGAAACACTCTTTCTGTAGAAACTGCAATTGGACATGTTAAGCGCTAAGAGGCCTACTTTGGGAAAAAGAATATCTTCAAATAAAAACTACACAGATGCATTCTGTGAAACTTATTTCTAATCTGTAAATTCAGTTAACAGAGATAAAACATATTTTTGATTGAGCAGTTATGAAACACTCTTTTTGTAGAAAATGCAAGTGGAGATTCGGAGCGCTAAGAGGGTAATAGTGGAAAAAGGAATGTCTTCAAATATAAACTACACAGAATCATTCGGTGAAACTTCTTTCTGATCTGTGCATTCAGCTAACAGAGTTAAACCATACTTTTGATTGAGCAGATCTGAACACTCTTTCTGTAGAAAAAGCAACTGGACATTTGGAGCGCTAAGAGCGTAGTAGTGGAAAAAGGAATATATTCAAATATAAACTACACAGAAGCATTCTGTGAAACTTCTTTCTGATCTGAGCATTCAGCTAACAGAGTTAAACCATACTTTTGATTGAGCAGTTTTGAAACACTCTGTCTGTAGAAAATGCAACTGGACATTCGTAGCGCTAAGTGGGTAATAGTGGAAAAAAGAATATGTTCAAATATAAACTACACAGAAGCATTGTATGAAACTACTTTCTGTTCTGTGCATTCAACTAACAGAGTTGAACCTTACTTTTGATTGAGCCGTTCTGAAACACTCTTTCTGTAGAAACTGCAATTGGATATTCTGAGCGCTAAGAGGCCTCTATTGGGAAAAAGAATATCTTCAAATAAAAACTACACAGATGCATTCTGTGAAACTTATTTCTGATCTGTAAATTCAGTTAACAGAGATAAAACATATTTTTGATTGAGCAGTTATGAAACACTCTTTTTGTAGAAAATGCAAGTGGAGATTCGGAGCGCTAAGAGGGTAATAGTGGAAAAAGGAATGTCTTCAAATATAAACTACACAGAATCATTCGGTGAAAATTCTTTCTGATCTGAGGATTCAGCTAACAGAGTTAAACCATACTTTTGATTGAGCAGTTTTGAAACACTCTGTCTGTAGAAAATGCAACTGGACATTCGTAGCGCTAAGTGGGTAATAGTGGAGAAAAGAATATGTTCAAATATAAACTACACAGAAGCATTGTATGAAACTTCTTTCTGTTCTGTGCATTCAACTAACAGAGTTGAACCTTACTTTTGATTGAGCCTTTCTGAAACACTCTTTCTGTAGAACCTGCAATTGGACATTCTGAGCGCTAAGAGGCCTCTATTGGGAAAAATAATATCTTCAAATAAAAACTACACAGAAGCATTGTGTGAAACTTATTTCTGATATGTTCATTAAGCTAACAGAGTTAAACCATACTTTTGATTGCGCAGTTCTGAACACTCTTTCTGTAGAAAATGCAAGTGGACATTCGGAGCGCTAAGAGGGTAATAGTGGAAAAAGCAATATATTCAAATATAAACTACACAGTAGCATTCTGTGAAAACTCTTACTGTTCTGTGCATTCAGCTAACAGAGTTGAACCTTACTATTGATTGAGCCGTTCTGAAACACTCTTTCTGTAGAAACTGCAATTGGACATGCTAAGCGCTAAGAGGCCTACATTGGGAAAAAGAATATCTTCAAATAAAAACTGCACAGATGCATTCTGTGAAACTTATTTCTGATCTGTAAATTCAGTTAACAGAGATAAAACATATTTTTGATTGAGCAGTTATGAAACACTCTCTTTGTAGGAAATGCAAGTGGAGATTCGGAGCGCTAAGAGGGTAATAGTGGAAAAAGGAATGTCTTCAAATATAAACTACACAGAATCATTCGGTGAAACTTCTTTCTGATCTGTGCATTCAGCTAACAGAGTTAAACCATACTTTTGATTGAGCAGATCTGAACACTCTTTCTGTAGAAAATGCAACTGGACATTTGGAGCGCTAAGAGCTTAGTAGTGGAAAAAGGAATATATTCAAATATAAACTACACAGAAGCATTCTGTGAAACTTCTTTCTGATCTGAGCATTCAGCTAACAGAGTTAAACCATACTTTTGATTGAGCAGTTTTGAAACACTCTGTCTGTAGAAAATGCAACTGGACATTCGTAGCGCTAAGTGGGTAATAGTGGAAAAAGAATATGTTCAAATATAAACTACACAGAAGCATTCTGTGAAACTTCTTTCTGTTCTGTGCATTCAACTAACAGAGTTGAACCTTACTTTTGATTGAGCCGTTCTGAAACACTCTTTCTGTAGAAACTGCAATTGGACATTCTGAGCGCTAAGAGGCCTATATTGGGAAAAAGAATATCTACAAATAAAAACTACACAGAAAAATTGTGTGAAACTTCTTTCTGTTCTGTTTGTTCAACTAAAAGAGTTGAACCTTAGTTTTGATTGAGCCGTTCTGAAACACGCTTCATGTAGAAAATGCAAGTGGAGATTCGGAGCGCTAAGAGGGTAATAGTGGAAAAAGGAATGTCTCCAAATATAAACTACACAGAATCATTCTGTGAAACTTCTTTCTGATCTGTGCATTCAGCTAACAGAGTTAAACCATACTTTTGATTCAGCAGATCTGATCACTCTTTCTGTAGAAAATGCAACTGGACATTTGGAGCGCTAAGAGATTAGTAGAGGAAAAAGGAATATATTCAAATATTAACTACACAGAAGCATTCTGTGAAACTTCTTTCTGATCTGAGCATTCAGCTAACAGAGTTAAACCATACTTTTGATTGAGCAGTTTTGAAACCCTCTGTCTGTAGAAAATGCAACTGGACATTCGTAGCGCTAAGTGGGTAATAGTGGAGAAAAGAATATGTTCAAATATAAACTACACAGAAGCATTGTATGAAACTTCTTTCTGTTCTGTGCATTCAACTAACAGAGTTGAATCTTACTTTTGATTGAGCCTTTCTGAAACACTCTTTCTGTAGAAACTGCAATTGGACATTCTGAGCGCTAAGAGGCCTCTATTGGGAAAAATAATATCTTCAAATAAAACTACACAGAAGCATTGTGTGAAACTTATTTCTGATATGTTCATTAAGCTAACAGAGTTAAACCATACTTTTGATTGCGCAGTTCTGAACACTCTTTCTGTAGGAAATGCAAGTGGACATTCGGAGCGCTAAGAGGGTAATAGTGGAAAAAGGAATATATTCAAATATAAACTACCCAGTAGCATTCTGTGAAAACTCTTACTGTTCTGTGCATTCAGCTAACAGAGTTGAACCTTACTTTTGATTGAGCCGTTCTGTAACACTCTTTCTGTAGAAACTGCAATTGGACATGCTAAGCGCTAAGAGGCCTACATTGGGAAAAAGAATATCTTCAAATAAAAACTACACAGATGCATTCTGTGAAACTTATTTCTGATCTGTAAATTCAGTTAACAGAGATAAAACATATTTTTGATTGAGCAGTTATGAAACACTCTTTTTGTAGAAAATGCATGTGGAGATTCGGAGCGCTAAGAGGGTAATAGTGGAAAAAGGAATGTCTTCAAATATAAACTACACAGAATCATTCGGTGAAACTTCTTTCTGATCTGTGCATTCAGCTAACAGAGTTAAACCATACTTTTGATTCAGCAGATCTGAACACTCTTTCTGTAGAAAATTCAACTGGATATTTGGAGCGCTAAGAGCGTAGTAGTGGAAAAAGGAATATATTCAAATATAAACTACACAGAAGCATTCTGTGAAACTTCTTTCTGATCTGAGCATTCAGCTAACAGAGTTAAACCATACTTTTGATTGAGCAATTTTGAAACACTCTGTCTGTAGAAAATGCAACTGGACATTCGTAGCGCTAAGTGGGTAATAGTGGAGAAAAGAATATGTTCAAATATAAACTACACAGAAGCATTGTATGAAACCTCTTTCTGTTCAGTGCATTAAACTAACAGAGTTGAACCTTACTTTTGATTGAGCCTTTCTGAAACACTCTTTCTGTAGAAACTGCAATTGGACATTCTGAGCGCGAAGAGGCCTATATTGGGAAAAATAATATCTTCAAATAAAAACTACACAGAAGCATTGTGTGAAACTTATTTCTGATATGTTCATTAAGCTAACAGAGTTAAACCATACTTTTGATTGCGCAGTTCTGAACACTCTTTCTGTAGAAAATGCAAGTGGACATTCGGAGCAATAAGAGGGTAATAGTGGAAAAAGGAATATATTCAAATATAAACTACACAGTAGCATTCTGTGAAAACTCTTTCTGTTCTGTGCATTCAGCTAACAGAGTTGAACCTTACTTTTGATTGAGCCGTTCTGAAACACTCTTTCTGTAGAAACTGCAATTGGACATGTTAAGCGCTAAGAGGCCTACTTTGGGAAAAAGAATATCTTCAAATAAAAACTACACAGATGCATTCTGTGAAACTTATTTCTGATCTGTAAATTCAGTTAACAGAGATAAAACATATTTTTGATTGAGCAGTTATGAAACACTCTTTTTGTAGAAAATGCAAGTGGAGATTCGGAGCGCTAAGAGGGTAATAGTGGAAAAAGGAATGTCTTCAAATATAAACTACACAGAATCATTCGGTGAAACTTCTTTCTGATCTGAGGATTCAGCTAACAGAGTTAAACCATACTTTTGATTGAGCAGTTTTGAAACACTCTGTCTGTAGAAAATGCAACTGGACATTCGTAGCGCTAAGTGGGTATTAGTGGAGAAAAGAATATGTTCAAATATAAACTACACAGAAGCATTGTATGAAACTTCTTTCTGTTCTGTGCATTCAACTAACAGAGTTGAACCTTACTTTTGATTGAGCCTTTCTGAAACACTCTTTCTGTAGAACCTGCAATTGGACATTCCGAGCGCTAAGAGGCCTCTATTGGGAAAAATAATATCTTCAAATAAAAACTACACAGAAGCATTGTGTGAAACTTATTTCTGATATGTTCATTAAGCTAACAGAGTTAAACCATACTTTTGATTGCGCAGTTCTGAACACTCTTTCTGTAGAAAATGCAAGTGGACATTCGGAGCGCTAAGAGGGTAATAGTGGAAAAAGGAATATATTCAAATATAAACTACACAGTAGCATTCTGTGAAAACTCTTACTGTTCTGTGCATTCAGCTAACAGAGTTGAACCTTACTTTTGATTGAGCCGTTCTGAAACACTCTTTCTGTAGAAACTGCAATTGGACATGCTAAGCCCTAAGAGGCCTACATTGGGAAAAAGAATATCTTCAAATAAAAACTGCACAGATGCATTCTGTGAAACTTATTTCTGATCTGTAAATTCAGTTAACAGAGATAAAACATATTTTTGAATGAGCAGTTATGAAACACTCTTTTTGCAGAAAATGCAAGTGGAGATTCGGAGCGCTAAGAGGGTAATAGTGGAAAAAGGAATGTCTTCAAATATAAACTACACAGAATCATTCGGTGAAACTTCTTTCTGATCTGTGCATTCAGCTAACAGAGTTAAACCATACTTTTGATTGAGCAGATCTGAACACTCTTTCTGTAGAAAAAGCAACTGGACATTTGGAGCGCTAAGAGCGTAGTAGTGGAAAAAGGAATATATTCAAATATAAACTACACAGAAGCATTCTGTGAAACTTCTTTCTGATCTGAGCATTCAGCTAACAGAGTTAAACAATACTTTTGATTGAGCAGTTTTGAAACACTCTGTCTGTAGAAAATGCAACTGGACATTCGTAGCGCTAAGTGGGTAATAGTGGAAAAAAGAATATGTTCAAATATAAACTACACAGAAGCATTGTATGAAACTTCTTTCTGTTCTGTGCATTCAACTAACAGAGTTGAACCTTACTTTTGATTGAGCCGTTCTGAAACACTCTTTCTGTAGAAACTGCAATTGGATATTCTGAGCGCTAGGAGGCCTATATTGGGAAAAAGAATGTCTACATATAAAAACTACACAGAAGAATTGTGTGAAACTTCTTTCTGTTCTGTTTGTTCAACTAAAAGAGTTGAACCTTAGTTTTGATTGAGCCGTTCTGAAACACACTTTCTGTAGAAAATGCAAGTGGAGATTCGGAGCGCTAAGAGGGTAATAGTGGAAAAAGGAATGTCTCCAAATATAAACTACACAGAATCATTCTGTGAAACTTCTTTCTGATCTGTGCATTCAGCTAACAGAGTTAAACCATACTTTTGATTGAGCAGATCTGAACACTCTTTCTGTAGAAAATGCAACTGGACATTTGGAGCGCTAAGAGAGTACTAGTGGAAAAAGGAATATATTCAAATATAAACTACACAGAAGCATTCTGTGAAACTTCTTTCTGATCTGAGCATTCAGCTAACAGAGTTAAACCATACTTTTGATTGAGCAGTTTTGAAACACTCGGTCTGTAGAAAATGCAACTGGACATTCGTAGCGCTAAGTGGGTAATAGTGGAAAAAAGAATATGTTCAATTATAAACTACACAGAAGCATTGTATGAAACTTCTTTCTGTTCTGTGCATTCAACTAACAGAGTTGAACCTTACTTTTGATTGAGCCTTTCTGAAACACTCTTTCTGTAGAAACTGCAATTGGGCATTCTGAGCGCTAAGAGGCCTCTATTGGGAAAAATAATATCTTCAAATAAAAACTACACAGAAGCATTGTGTGAAACTTATTTCTGATATGTTCATTAAGCTAACAGAGTTAAACCATACTTTTGATTGCGCAGTTCTGAACACTCTTTCTGAAGAAAATGCAAGTGGACATTCGGAGCGCCAAGAGGATAATAGTGGAAAAAGGAATATATTCAAATATAAACTACACAGTAGCATTCTGTGAAAACTCTTACTGTTCTGTGCATTCAGCTAACAGAGTAGAACCTTACTTTTGATTGAGCCGTTCTGAAACACTCTTTCTGTAGAAACTGCAATTGGACATGCTAAGCGCTAAGAGGCCTACATTGGGAAAAAGAATATCTTCAAATAAAAACTACACAGATGCATTCTGTGAAACTTATTTCTGATCTGTAAATTCAGTTAACAGAGATAAAACATATTTTTGATTGAGCAGTTATGAAACACTCTTTTTGTAGAAAATGCAAGTGGAGATTCGGAGTGCTAAGATGGTAATAGTGGAAAAAGCAATGTCTTCAAATATAAACTACACAGAATCATTCTGTGAAACTTCTTTCTGATCTGTGCATTCAGCTAACAGACTTAAACCATACTTTTGATTCAGCAGATCTGAACACTCTTTCTGTAGAAAAAGCAACTGGACATTTTGAGCGCTAAGAGAGTAGTAGTGGAAAAAGGAATATATTCAAATATAAACTACACAGAAGCATTCTGTGAAACTTCTTTCGGATCTGAGCATTCAGCTAACAGAGTTAAACCATACTTTTGATTGAGCAGTTTTGAAACACTCTGTCTGTAGAAAATGCAACTGGACATTCGTAGCGCTAAGTGGGTAATAGTGGAAAAAAGAATATGTTCAAATATAAACTACACAGAAGCATTCTGTGAAACTTCTTTCTGTTCTGTGCATTCAACTAACAGAGTTGAACCTTACTTTTGATTGAGCCGTTCTGAAACACTCTTTCTGTAGAAACTGCAATTGGACATTCTGAGTGCTAAGAGGCCTATATTGGGAAAAAGAATGTCTACAAATAAAAACTACACAGAAGCATTGTGTGAAACTTCTTTCTGTTCTGTTTGTTCAACTAAAAGAGTTGAACCTTAGTTTTGATTGAGCCGTTCTGAATCACTCTTTCTGTAGAAAATGCAAGTGGAGATTCGGAGCGCTAAGAGGGTAATAGTGGAAAAAGGAATGTCTCCAAATATAAACTACACAGAATCATTCTGTGAAACTTCTTTCTGATCTGGGCATTCAGCTAACAGAGTTAAACCATACTTTTGATTGAGCAGATCTGAACACTCTTTCTGTAGAAAATGCAACTGGACATTTGGAGCGCTAAGAGAGTAGTAGTGGAAAAAGGAATATATTCAAATATAAACTACACATAAGCATTCTGTGAAACTTCTTTGTGATCTGAGCATTCAGCTAATAGAGTTAAACCATACTTTTGATTGAGCAGTTATGAAACACTCTGTCTGTAGAAAATGCAACTGGACATTCGTAGCGCTAAGTGGGTAATAGTGGAGAAAAGAATATGTTCAAATATAAACTACACAGAAGCATTGTATGAAACTTCTTTCTGTTCTGTGCATTCAACTAACAGAGTTGAACCTTACTTTTGATTGAGCCTTTCTGAAACACTCTTTCTGTAGAAACTGCAATTGGACATTCTGAGCGATAAGAGGCCTCTATTGGGAAAAATAATATCTTCAAATAAAAACTACACAGAAGCATTGTGTGAAACTTATTTCTGATATGTTCATTAAGCTAACAGAGTTAAACCATACTTTTGATTGCGCAGTTCTGAACACTCTTTCTGTAGAAAATGCAAGTGGACATTCGGAGCGCTAAGAGGGTAATAGTGGAAAAAGGAATATATTCAAATATAAACTACACAGTAGCATTCTGTGAAAACTCTTACTGTTCTGTGCATTCAGCTAACAGAGTTGAACCTTACTTTTGATGGAGCCGTTCTGAAACACTCTTTCAGTAGAAACTGCAATTGGACATGCTAAGCGCTAAGAGGCCTACATTGGGAAAAAGAATATCTTCAAATAAAAACTACACAGATGTATTCTGTGAAACTTATATCTGATCTGTAAATTCAGTTAACAGAGATAAAACATATTTTTGATTGAGCAGTTATGAAACACTCTTTTTGTAGAAAATGCAAGTGGAGATTCGGAGCGCTAAGAGGGTAATAGTGGAAAAAGGAATGTCTTCAAATATAAACTACACAGAATCATTCGGTGAAACTTCTTTCTGATCTGTGCATTCAGCGAACAGAGTTAAACCATACTTTTGATTGAGCAGATCTGAACACTCTTTCTGTAGAAAATGCAACTGGACATTTGGAGCGCTAAGAGCGTAGTAGTGGAAAAAGGAATATATTCAAATATAAACTACACAGAAGCATTCTGTGAAACATCTTTCGGATCTGAGCATTCAGCTAACAGAGTTAAACCATACTTTTGATTGAGCAGTTTGAAACACTCTGTCTGTAGAAAATGCAAGTGGACATTCGTAGCGCTAAGTGGGTAATAGTGGAAAAAAGAATATGTTCAAATATAAACTACACAGAAGCATTGTATGAAACTTCTTTCTGTTCTGTGCATTCAACTAACAGAGTTGAACCTTACTTTTGATTGAGCCGTTCTGAAACACTCTTTCTGTAGAAACTGCAATTGGACATTCTGAGCGCTAGGAGGCCTATATTGGGAAAAAGAATGTCTACAAATAAAAACAACACAGAAGAATTGTGTGAAACTTCTTTCTGTTCTGTTTGTTCAACTAAAAGGGTTGAAACTTAGTTTTGATTGAGCCGTTCTGAAACACACTTTCTGTAGAAAATGCAAGTGGAGATTCGGAGCGCTAAGAGGGTAATAGTGGAAAAAGGAATGTCTCCAAATATAAACTACACAGAATCATTCTGTGAAACTTCTTTCTGATCTGTGCATTCAGCTAACAGAGTTAAACCATACTTTTGATTGAGCAGATCTGAACACTCTTTCTGTAGAAAATGCAACTGGACATTTGGAGCGCTAAGAGAGTACTAGTGGAAAAAGGAATATATTCAAATATAAACTACACAGAAGCATTCTGTGAAACTTCTTTCTGATCTGAGCATTCAGCTAACAGAGTTAAACCATACTTTTGATTGAGCAGTTTTGAAACACTCTGTCTGTAGAAAATGCAACTGGACATTCGTAGCGCTAAGTGGGTAATAGTGGAAAAAAGAATATGTTCAAATATAAACTACACAGAAGCATTGTATGAAACTTCTTTCTGTTCTGTGCATTCAACTAACAGAGTTGAACCTAACTTTTGATTGAGCCTTTCTGAAACACTCTTTCTGTAGAAACTGCAATTGGGCATTCTGAGCGCTAAGAGGCCTCTATTGGGAAAAATAATATCTTCAAATAAAAACTACACAGAAGCATTGTGTGAAACTTATTTCTGATATGTTCATTAAGCTAACAGAGTTAAAACATACTTTTGATTGCGCAGTTCTGAACACTATTTCTGAAGAAAATGCAAGTGGACATTCGGAGCGCTAAGAGGGTAATAGTGGAAAAAGGAATATATTCAAATATAAACTACACAGTAGCCTTCTGTGAAAACTCTTACTGTTCTGTGCATTCAGCTAACAGAGTTGAACCTTACTTTTGATTGAGCCGTTCTGAAACACTCTTTCTGTAGAAACTGCAATTGGACATGCTAAGCGCTAAGAGGCCTACATTGGGAAAAAGAATATCTTCAAATAAAAACTACACAGATGCATTCTGTGAAACTTATTTCTGATCTGTAAATTCAGTTAACAGAGATAAAACATATTTTTGATTGAGCAGTTATGAAACACTCTCTTTGTAGAAAATGCAAGTGGAGATTCGGAGCGCTAAGAGGGTAGTAGTGGAAAAAGGAATGTCTTCAAATATAAACTACACAGAATCATTCGGTGAAACTTCTTTCTGATCTGTGCATTCAGCTAACAGAGTTAAACCATACTTTTGATTGAGCAGATCTGAACACTCTTTCTGTAGAATATGCAACTGGACATTTGGAGCGCTAAGAGCTTAGTAGTGGAAAAAGGAATATATTCAAATATAAACTACACAGAAGCATTCTGTGAAACTTCTTTCTGATCTGAGCATTCAGCTAACAGAGTTAAACCATACTTTTGATTGAGCAATTTTGAAACACTCTGTCTGTAGAAAATGCAACTGGACATTCGTAGCGCTAAGTGGGTAATAGTGGAAAAAAGAATATGTTCAAATATAAACTACACAGAAGCATTCTGTGAAACTTCTTGCTGTTCTGTGCATTCAACTAACAGAGTTGAACCTTACTTTTGATTGAGCCGTTCTGAAACACTCTTTCTGTAGAAACTGCAATTGGACATTCTGAGCGCAAAGAGGCCTATATTTGGAAAAAGAATGTCTACAAATAAAAACTACACAGAAGAATTGTGTGAAACTTCTTTCTGTTCTGTTTGTTCAACTAAAAGAGTTGAACCTTAGTTTTGATTGAGCCGTTCTGAAACACTCTTTCTGTAGAAAATGCAAGTGGAGATTCGGAGCGCTAAGAGGGTAATAGTGGAAAAAGGAATGTCTCCAAATATAAACTACACAGAATCATTCTGTGAAACTTCTTTCTGATCTGTGCATTCAGCTAACAGAGTTAAACCATACTTTTGATTCAGCAGATCTGAACACTGTTTCTGTAGAAAATGCAACTGTACATTTGGAGCGCTAAGAGAGTAGTAGTGGAAAAAGGAATATATTCAAATATAAACTACACAGAAGCATTCTGTGAAACTTCTTTCTGATCTGAGCATTCAGCTAACTGAGTTAAACCATAATTTTGATTGAGCAGTTTTGAAACACTCTGTCTGTAGAAAATGCAACTGGACATTCGTAGCGCTAAGTGGGTAATAGTGGAGAAAAGAATATGTTCAAATATAAACTACACAGAAGCATTGTATGAAACCTCTTTCTGTTCTGTGCATTCAACTAACAGAGTTGAACCTTACTTTTGATTGAGCCTTTCTGAAACACTCTTTCTGTAGAAACAGCAATTGGACATTCTGAGCGCGAAGAGGCCTATATTGGGAAAAATAATATCTTCAAATAAAAACTACACAGAAGCATTGTGTGAAACTTATTTCTGATATGTTCATTAAGCTAACAGAGTTAAACCATACTTTTGATTGCGCAGTTCTGAACACTCTTTCTGAAGAAAATGCAAGTGGACATTCGGAGCGCTAAGAGGGTAATAGTGGAAAAAGGAATATATTCAAATATAAACTACACAGTTGCATTCTGTGAAAACTCTTACTGTTCTGTGCATTCAGCTAACAGAGTTGAACCTTACTTTTGATTGAGCCGTTCTGAAACACTCTTTCTGTAGAAACTGCAATTGGACATGCTAAGCGCTAAGAGGCCTACATTGGGAAAAGGAATATCTTCAAATAAAAACTACACAGATGCATTCTGTGAAACTTATTTCTGATCTGTAAATTCAGTTAACAGAGATAAAACATATTTTTGATTGAGCAGTTATGAAACACTCTTTTTGTAGAAAATGCAAGTGTAGATTCGGAGTGCTAAGAGGGTAATAGTGGAAAAAGGAATGTCTTCAAATATAAACTACACAGAATCATTCTGTGAAACTTCTTTCTGATCTGTGCATTCAGCTAACAGACTTAAACCATCCTTTTGATTCAGCAGATCTGAACACTCTTTCTGTAGAAAAAGCAACTGGACATTTTGAGCGCTAAGAGAGTAGTAGTGGAAAAAGGAATATATTCAAATATAAATTACACAGAAGCATTCTGTGAAACTTCTTTCGGATCTGAGCATTCAGCTAACAGAGTTAAACCATACTTTTGATTGAGCAGTTTTGAAACACTCTGTCTGTAGAAAATGCAACTGGACATTCGTAGCGCTAAGTGGGTAATAGTGGAAAAAAGAATATGTTCAAATATAAACTACACAGAAGCATTCTGTGAAACTTCTTTCTGTTCTGTGCATTCAACTAACAGAGTTGAACCTTACTTTTGATTGAGCCGTTCTGAAACACTCTTTCTGTAGAAACTGCAATTGGACATTCTGAGCGCTAAGAGGCCTATATTGGGAAAAAGAATGTCTACAAATAAAAACTACACAGAAGAATTGTGTGAAACTTCTTTCTGTTCTGTTTGTTCAACTAAAAGAGTTGAACCTTAGTTTTGATTGAGCCGTTCTGAAACACTCTTTCTGTAGAAAATGCAAGTGGAGATTCGGAGCGCTAAGAGGGTAATAGTGGAAAAAGGAATGTCTCCAAATATAAACTACACAGAATCATTCTGTGAAACTTCTTTCTGATCTGTGCATTCAGCTAACAGATTTAAACCATACTTTTGATTCAGCAGATCTGAACCCTCTTTCTGTAGAAAATGCAACTGGATATTTGGAGCGCTAAGAGAGTAGTAGTGGAAAAAGTAATATATTCAAATATAAACTACACAGAAGCATTCTGTGAAACTTCTTTCTGATCTGAGCATTCAGCTAACTGAGTTAAACCATAATTTTGATTGAGCAGTTTTGAAACACTCTGTCTGTAGAAAATGCAACTGGACATTTGGAGCGCTAAGAGCGTAGTAGTGGAAAAAGGAATATATTCAAATATAAACTACACAGAAGCATTCTGTGAAACTTCTTTCTGATCTGAGCATTCAGCTAACAGAGTTAAACCATACTTTTGATTGAGCAGTTTTGAAACACTCTGTCTGTAGAAAATGCAACTGGACATTCGTAGCGCTAAGTGGGTAATAGTGGAGAAAAGAATATGTTCAAATATAAACTACACAGAAGCATTGCATGAAACTTCTTTCTGTTCTGTGCATTCAGCTAACAGAGTTGAACCTTACTTTTGATTGAGCCGTTCTGAAACACTCTTTCTGTAGAAACTGCAATTGGACATGCTAAGCGCTAAGAGGCCTACATTGGGAAAAAGAATATCTTCAAATTAAAACTACACAGATGCATTCTGTGAAACTTATTTCTGATCTGTAAATTTAGTTAACGGAGATAAAACATATTTTTGATTGAGCAGTTATGAAACACTCTTTTTGTAGAAAATGCAAGTGGAGATTCGGAGCGCTAAGAGGGTAATAGTGGAAAAAGGAATGTCTTCAAATATAAACTACACAGAATCATTCGGTGAAACTTCTTTCTGATCTGAGGATTCAGCTAACAGAGTTAAACCATACTTTTGATTGAGCAGTTTTGAAACACTCTGTCTGTAGAAAATGCAACTGGACATTTGGAGCGCTAAGAGAGTAGTAGTGGAAAAAGGAATATATTCAAATATAAACTACACAGAAGCATTCTGTGAAACTTCTTTCTGATCTGAGCATTCAGCTAACAGAGTTAAAACATACTTTTGATTGAGCAGTTTTGAAACACTCTGTCTGTAGAAAATGCAACTGGACATTCGTAGCGCTAAGTGGGTAATAGTGGAGAAAAGAATATGTTGAAATATAAACTACACAGAAGCATTGTATGAAACTTCTTTCTGTTCTGTGCATTCAACTAACAGAGTTGAACCTTACTTTTGATTGAGCCTTTCTGAAACACTCTTTCTGTAGAAATTGCAATTGGACATTCTGAGCGCTAAGAGGCCTCTATTGGGAAAAATAATATCTTCAATTAAAAACTACACAGAAGCATTGTGTGAAACTTATTTCTGATATGTTCATTAAGCTAACAGAGTTAAACCATACTTTTGATTGCGCAGTTCTGAACACTCTTTCTGTAGAAAATGCAAGTGGACATTCGGAGCGCTAAGAGGGTAATAGTTTAAAAAGAATATATTCAAATATAAACTACACAGTAGCATTCTGTGAAAACTCTTTCTGTTCTGTGCATTCAGCTAACAGAGTTGAACCTTACTTTTGATTGAGCCGTTCTGAAACACTCTTTCTGTAGAAACTGCAATTGGACATGCTAAGCGCTAAGAGGCCTACATTGGGAAAAAGAATATCTTCAAATAAAAACTACACAGATTTATTCTGCGAAACTTATTTCTGATCTGTAAATTCAGTTAACAGAGATAAAACATATTTTTGATTGAGCAGTTATGAAACACTCTTTTTGTAGAAAATGCAAGTGGAGATTCGGAGCGCTAAGAGGGTAATAGTGGAAAAAGGAATGTCTTCAAATATAAACTACACAGAATCATTCGGTGAAAATTCTTTCTGATCTGTGCATTCAGCTAACAGAGTTAAACCATACTTTTGATTGAGCAGATCTGAACACTCTTTCTGTAGAAAATGCAACTGGACATTTGGAGCGCTAAGAGTGTAGTAGTGGAAAAAGGAATATATTCAAATATAAACTACACAGAAGCATTCTATGAAACTTCTTTCTGATCTGAACATTCAGCTAACAGAGTTAAACCATACTTTTGATTGAGCAGTTTTGAAACACTCTGTCTGTAGAAAATGCAACTGGACATTCGTAGCGCTAAGTGGGTAATAGTGGAAAAAATAATATGTTCAAATATAAACTACACAGAAGCATTCTGTGAAACTTCTTTCTGTTCTGTGCATTCAACTAACAGAGTTGAACCTTACTTTTGATTGAGCCGTTCTGAAACACTCTTTCTGTAGAAACTGCAATTGGACATTCTGAGCGCTAAGAGGCCTATATTGGGAAAAAGAATATCTACAAATAAAAAGTACACAGAAGAATTGTGTGATTCTTCTTTCTGTTCTGTTTGTTCAACTAAAAGAGTTGAACCTTAGTTTTGATTGAGCCGTTCTGAAACACGCTTCATGTAGAAAATGCAAGTGGAGATTCCGAGCGCTAAGAGTGTAATAGTGGAAAAAGGAATGTCTCCAAATATAAACTACACAGAATCATTCTGTGAAACTTCTTTCTGATCTGTGCATTCGGCTAACAGAGTTAAACCATACTTTTGATTCAGCAGATCTGATCACTGTTTCTGTAGAAAATGCAACTGGACATTTGGAGCGCTAAGAGAGTAGTAGTGGAAAAAGGAATATATTCAAATATAAACTACACAGAAGCATTCTGTGAAACTTCTTTCCGATCTGAGCATTCAGCTAACTGAGTTAAACCATAATTTTGATTGAGCAGTTTTGAAACACTCTGTCTGTAGAAAATGCAACTGGACATTCGTAGCGCTAAGTGGGTAATAGTGGAGAAAAGAATATGTTCAAATATAAACTACACAGAAGCATTGTATGAAACCTCTTTCTGTTCTGTGCGTTCAACTAACAGAGTTGAACCTTACTTTTGATTGAGCCTTTCTGAAACACTCTTTCTGTAGAAACTGCAATTGGACATTCTGAGCGCGAAGAGGCCTATATTGGGAAAAATAATATCTTCAAATAAAAACTACACAGAAGCATTGTGTGAAACTTATTTCTGATATGTTCATTAAGCTAACAGATTTAAACCATACTTTTGATTGCGCAGTTCTGAACACTCTTTCCGAAGAAAATGCAAGTGGAGATTCGGAGTGCTAAGAGGGTAATAGTGGAAAAAGGAATATATTCAAATATAAACTACACAGTAGCATTCTGTGAAAACTCTTACTGTTCTGTGCATTCAGCTAACAGAGTTGAACCTTACTTTTGATTGAGCCGTTCTGAAACACTCTTTCTGTAGAAACTGCAATTGGACATGCTAAGTGCTAAGAGGCCTACATTGGGAAAAAGAATATCTTCAAATAAAAACTACACAGATGCATTCTGTGAAACTTATTTCTGATCTGTAAATTCAGTTAACAGAGATAAAACATATTTTTGATTGAGCAGTTATGAAACACTCTTTTTGTAGAAAATGCAAGTGGAGATTCGGAGTGCTAAGAGGGTAATAGTGGAAAAAGGAATGTCTTCAAATATAAACTACACAGAATCATTCTGTGAAACTTCTTTCTGATCTGTGCATTCAGCTAACAGACTTAAACCATACTTTTGATTCAGCAGATCTGAACACTCTTTCTGTAGAAAAAGCAACTGGACATTTTGAGCGCTAAGAGAGTAGTAGTGGAAAAAGGAATATATTCAAATATAAACTACACAGAAGCATTCTGTGAAACTTCTTTCGGATCTGAGCATTCAGCTAACAGAGTTAAACCATACTTTTGATTGAGCAGTTTTGAAACACTCTGTCTGTAGAAAATGCAACTGGACATTCGTAGCGCTAAGTGGGTAATAGTGGAAAAAAGAATATGTTCAAATATAAACTACACAGAAGCATTGTATGAAACTACTTTCTGTTCTGTGCATTCAACTAACAGATTTGAACCTTACTTTTGATTGAGCCGTTCTGAAACACTCTTTCTGTAGAAACTGCAATTGGACATGCTAAGCGCTAAGAGGCCTACATTGGGAAAAAGAATATCTTCAAATAAAACTACACAGATGCATTCTGTGAAACTTATTTCTGATCTGTAAATTCAGTTAACAGAGATAAAACATATTTTTGATTGAGCAGTTATGAAACACACTTTTTGTAGGAAATGCAAGTGGAGATTCGGAGCGCTAAGAGGGTAATAGTGGAAAAAGGAATGTCTTCAAATATAAACTACACAGAATCATTCGGTGAAACTTCTTTCTGATCTGTGCATTCAGCTAACAGAGTTAAACCATACTTTTGATTGAGCAGATCTGAACACTCTTTCTGTAGAAAATGCAACTGGACATTTGCAGCGCTAAGAGCTTAGTAGTGGAAAAAGGAATATATTCAAATATAAACTACAGAGAAGCATTCTGTGAAACTTCTTTCTGATCTGAGCATTCAGCTAACAGAGTTAAACCATACTTTTGATTGAGCAGTTTTGAAACACTCTGTCTGTAGAAAATGCAACTGGACATTGGTAGCGCTAAGTGGGTAACAGTGGAAAAAAGAATATGCTCAAATATAAACTACACAGAAGCATTCTGTGAAACTTCTTTCTGTTCTGTGCATTCAACTAACAGAGTTGAACCTTACTTTTGATTGAGCCGTTCTGAAACACTCTTTCTGTAGAAACTGCAATTGGACATTCTGAGCGCTAAGAGGCCTATATTGGGAAAAAGAATATCTACAAATAAAAACTACACAGAAGAATTGTGTGAAACTTCTTTCTGTTCTGTTTGTTCAACTAAAAGAGTTGAACCTTAGTTTTGATTGAGCCGTTCTGAAACACTCTTTCTGTAGAAAATGCAAGTGGAGATTCGGAGCGCTAAGAGGGTAATAGTGGAAAAAGGAATGTCTCCAAATATAAACTACACAGAATCATTCTGTGAAATTTCTTTCTGATCTGTGCATTCAGCTAACAGAGTTAAACCATACTTTTGATTGAGCAGATCTGAACACTCTTTCTGTAGAAAATGCAACTGGACATTTGGAGCGCTAAGAGCGTAGTAGTGGAAAAAGGAATATATTCAAATATAAACTACACAGAAGCATTCTGTGAAACTTCTTTCTGATCTGAGCATTCAGCTAACAGAGTTAAACCATACTTTTGATTGAGCAGTTTTGAAACACTCTGTCTGTAGAAAATGCAACTGGACATTCGTAGCGCTAAGTGGGTAATAGTGGAAAAAAGAATATGTTCAAATATAAACTACACAGAAGCATTGTATGAAACTTCTTTCTGTTCTGTGCATTCAACTAACAGAGTTGAACCTTACTTTTGATTGAGCCTTTCTGAAACACTCTTTCTGTAGAAACTGCAATTGGACATTCTGAGCGCTAAGAGGACTCTATTGGGAAAAATAATATCTTCAAATAAAAACTACACAGAAGCATTGTGTGAAACTTATTTCTGATATGTTCATTAAGCTAACAGAGTTAAACCATACTTTTGATTGCGCAGTTCTGAACACTCTTTCTGTAGAAAATGCAAGTGGACATTCGGAGCGCTAAGAGGGTAATAGTGGAAAAAGGAATATATTCAAATATAAACTACACAGTAGCATTCTGTGAAAACTCTTTCTGTTCTGTGCATTCAGCTAACAGAGTTGAACCTTACTTTTGATTGAGCCGTTCTGAAACACTCTTTCTGTAGAAACTGCAATTGGACATGCTAAGCGCTATGAGGCCTACATTGGGAAAAAGAATATCTTCAAATAAAAACTACACAGATGCATTCTGTGAAACTTATTTCTGATCTGTAAATTCAGTTAGCAGAGATAAAACATATTTTTGATTGAGCAGTTATGAAACACTCTTTTTGTAGAAAATGAAAGTGGAGATTCGGAGTGCTAAGAGGGTAATAGTGGAAAAAGGAATGTCTTCAAATATAAACTACACAGAATCATTCGGTGAAACTTCTTTCTGATCTGTGCATTCAGCTAACAGATTTAAACCATACTTTTGATTGAGCAGATCTGAACACTCTTTCTGTAGAAAATGCAACTGGACATTTGGAGCGCTAAGAGCGTAGTAGTGGAAAAAGGAATATATTCAAATATAAACTACACAGAATCATTCTGTGAAACTTCTTTCTGATCTGAGCATTCAGCTAACAGAGTTAAACCATGCTTTTGATTGAGCAGTTTTGAAACACTCTGTCTGTAGAAAATGCAACTGGACATTCGTAGCGCTAAGTGGGTAATAGTGGAAAAAAGAATATGTTCAAATATAAACTACACAGAAGCATTCTGTGAAACTTCTTTCTGTTCTGTGCATTCAACTAACAGAGTTGAACCTTACTTTTGATTGAGCCGTTCTGAAACACTCTTTCTGTAGAAACTGCAATTGGACATTCTGAGCGCTAAGAGGCCTATATTGGGAAAAAGAATGTCTACAAATAAAAACTACACAGAAGAATTGTGTGAAACTTCTTTCTGTTCTGTTTGTTCAACTAAAAGAGTTGAACCTTAGTTTTGATTGAGCCGTTCTGAAACACTCTTTCTGTAGAAAATGCAAGTGGAGATTCGGAGCGCTAAGAGGGTAATAGTGGAAAAAGGAATGTCTCCAAATATAAACTACACAGAATCATTCTCTGAAACTTCTTTCTGATCTGTGCATTCAGCTAACAGAGTTAAACCATACTTTTGATTGAGCAGATCTGAACACTCTTTCTGTAGAAAATGCAACTGGACATTTGGAGCGCTAAGAGAATAGTAGTGGAAAAAGGAATATATTCAAATATAAACTACACAGAAGCATTCTGTGAAACTTCTTTCTGATCTGAGCATTCAGCTAACAGAGTTAAACCATACTTTTGATTGAGCAGTTTTGAAACACTCTGTCTGTAGAAAATGCAACTGGACATTCGTAGCGCTAAGTGGGTAATAGTGGAGAAAAGAATATGTTCAAATATAAACTACACAGAAGCATTGCATGAAACTTCTTTCTGTTCTGTGCATTCAGCTAACAGAGTTGAACCTTACTTTTGATTGAGCCGTTCTGAAACACTCTTTCTGTAGAAACTGCAATTGGACATGCTAAGCGCTAAGAGGCCTACATTGGGAAAAAGAATATCTTCAAATTAAAACTACACAGATGCATTCTGTGAAACTTATTTCTGATCTGTAAATTTAGTTAACGGAGATAAAACATATTTTTGATTGAGCAGTTATGAAACACTCTTTTTGTAGAAAATGCAAGTGGAGATTCGGAGCGCTAAGAGGGTAATAGTGGAAAAAGGAATGTCTTCAAATATAAACTACACAGAATCATTCGGTGAAACTTCTTTCTGATCTGAGGATTCAGCTAACAGAGTTAAACCATACTTTTGATTGAGCAGTTTTGAAACACTCTGTCTGTAGAAAATGCAACTGGACATTTGGAGCGCTAAGAGAGTAGTAGTGGAAAAAGGAATATATTCAAATATAAACTACACAGAAGCATTCTGTGAAACTTCTTTCTGATCTGAGCATTCAGCTAACAGAGTTAAAACATACTTTTGATTGAGCAGTTTTGAAACACTCTGTCTGTAGAAAATGCAACTGGACATTCGTAGCGCTAAGTGGGTAATAGTGGAGAAAAGAATATGTTGAAATATAAACTACACAGAAGCATTGTATGAAACTTCTTTCTGTTCTGTGCATTCAACTAACAGAGTTGAACCTTACTTTTGATTGAGCCTTTCTGAAACACTCTTTCTGTAGAAATTGCAATTGGACATTCTGAGCGCTAAGAGGCCTCTATTGGGAAAAATAATATCTTCAATTAAAAACTACACAGAAGCATTGTGTGAAACTTATTTCTGATATGTTCATTAAGCTAACAGAGTTAAACCATACTTTTGATTGCGCAGTTCTGAACACTCTTTCTGTAGAAAATGCAAGTGGACATTCGGAGCGCTAAGAGGGTAATAGTTTAAAAAAGGAATATATTCAAATATAAATTACACAGTAGCATTCTGTGAAAACTCTTTCTGTTCTGTGCATTCAGCTAACAGAGTTGAACCTTACTTTTGATTGAGCCGTTCTGAAACACTCTTTCTGTAGAAACTGCAATTGGACATGCTAAGCGCTAAGAGGCCTACATTGGGAAAAAGAATATCTTCAAATAAAAACTACACAGATTTATTCTGCGAAACTTATTTCTGATCTGTAAATTCAGTTAACAGAGATAAAACATATTTTTGATTGAGCAGTTATGAAACACTCTTTTTGTAGAAAATGCAAGTGGAGATTCGGAGCGCTAAGAGGGTAATAGTGGAAAAAGGAATGTCTTCAAATATAAACTACACAGAATCATTCGGTGAAAATTCTTTCTGATCTGTGCATTCAGCTAACAGAGTTAAACCATACTTTTGATTGAGCAGATCTGAACACTCTTTCTGTAGAAAATGCAACTGGACATTTGGAGCGCTAAGAGTGTAGTAGTGGAAAAAGGAATATATTCAAATATAAACTACACAGAAGCATTCTATGAAACTTCTTTCTGATCTGAGCATTCAGCTAACAGAGTTAAACCATACTTTTGATTGAGCAGTTTTGAAACACTCTGTCTGTAGAAAATGCAACTGGACATTCGTAGCGCTAAGTGGGTAATAGTGGAAAAAATAATATGTTCAAATATAAACTACACAGAAGCATTCTGTGAAACTTCTTTCTGTTCTGTGCATTCAACTAACAGAGTTGAACCTTACTTTTGATTGAGCCGTTCTGAAACACTCTTTCTGTAGAAACTGCAATTGGACATTCTGAGCGCTAAGAGGCCTATATTGGGAAAAAGAATGTCTACAAATAAAAACTACACAGAAGAATTGTGTGAAACTTCTTTCTGTTCTGTTTGTTCAACTAAAAGAGTTGAACCTTAGTTTTGATTGAGCCGTTCTGAAACACTCTTTCTGTAGAAAATGCAAGTGGAGATTCGGAGCGCTAAGAGGGTAATAGTGGAAAGAGGAATGTCTCCAAATATAAACTACACAGAATCATTCTGTGAAACTTCTTTCTGATCTGTGCATTCAGCTAACAGAGTTAAACCATACTTTTGATTGAGCAGATCAGAACACTCTTTCTGTAGAAAATGCAACTGGACATTTGGAGCGCTAAGAGAGTACTAGTGGAAAAAGGAATATATTCAAATATAAACTACACAGAAGCATTCTGTGAAACTTCTTTCTGATCTGAGCATTCAGCTAACAGAGTTAAACCATACTTTTGATTGAGCAGTTTTGAAACACTCTGTCTGTAGAAAATGCAACTGGACATTCGTAGCGCTAAGTGGGTAATAGTGGAAAAAAGAATATGTTCAAATATAAACTACACAGAAGCATTGTATGAAACTTCTTTCTGTTCTGTGCATTCAACTAACAGAGTTGAACCTTACTTTTGATTGAGCCGTTCTGAAACACTCTTTCTGTAGAAACTGCAATTGGACATGCTAAGCGCTAAGAGGCCTACATTGGGAAAAAGAATATCTTCAAATAAAAACTACACAGATGCATTCTGTGAAACTTATTTCTGATCTGTAAATTCAGTTAACAGAGATAAAACATATTTTTGATTGAGCAGTTATGAAACACTCTTTTTGTAGGAAATGCAAGTGGAGATTCGGAGCGCTAAGAGGGTAATAGTGGAAAAAGGAATGTCTTCAAATATAAACTACACAGAATCATTCGGTGAAACTTCTTTCTGATCTGTGCATTCAGCTAACAGAGTTAAACCATACTTTTGATTGAGCAGATCTGAACACTCTTTCTGTAGAAAATGCAACTGGACATTTGGATCGCTAAGAGCTTAGTAGTGGAAAAAGGAATATATTCAAATA